>NW_027458616.1:0-27834 GCF_050624435.1 Tenrec ecaudatus | reverse complement strand
AGGGGAGCCCTAGCCTAAAGCCTAGGGGTGCCCTAGCCTGAAGGCTAGGGGAGCCCTAGCCTTAGCCTAGGGGAGCCCTAGCCTAAAGCCTAGGGGTGCCCTAGCCTGAAGGCTAGGGGAGCCCTAGCCTTAGCCTAGGGGAGCCCTAGCCTAAAGCCTAGGGGTGCCCTAGCCTGAAGGCTAGGGGAGCCCTAGCCTTAGCCTAGGGGAGCCCTAGCCTAAAGCCTAGGGGTGCCCTAGCCTGAAGGCTAGGGGAGCCCTAGCCTTAGCCTAGGGGAGCCCTAGCCTAAAGCCTAGGGGTGCCCTAGCCTGAAGGCTAGGGGAGCCCTAGCCTTAGCCTAGGGGAGCCCTAGCCTAAAGCCTAGGGGTGCCCTAGCCTGAAGGCTAGGGGAGCCCTAGCCTTAGCCTAGGGGAGCCCTAGCCTAAAGCCTAGGGGTGCCCTAGCCTGAAGGCTAGGGGAGCCCTAGCCTTAGCCTAGGGGAGCCCTAGCCTAAAGCCTAGGGGTGCCCTAGCCTGAAGGCTAGGGGAGCCCTAGCCTTAGCCTAGGGGAGCCCTAGCCTAAAGCCTAGGGGTGCCCTAGCCTGAAGGCTAGGGGAGCCCTAGCCTTAGCCTAGGGGAGCCCTAGCCTAAAGCCTAGGGGTGCCCTAGCCTGAAGGCTAGGGGAGCCCTAGCCTTAGCCTAGGGGAGCCCAAGCCTAAAGCCTAGGGGTGCCCTAGCCTGAAGGCTAGGGGAGCCCTAGCCTTAGCCTAGGGGAGCCCAAGCCTAAAGCCTAGGGGTGCCCTAGCCTGAAGGCTAGGGGAGCCCTAGCCTTAGCCTAGGGGAGCCCTAGCCTAAAGCCTAGGGGTGCCCTAGCCTGAAGGCTAGGGGAGCCCTAGCCTTAGCCTAGGGGAGCCCTAGCCTAAAGCCTAGGGGTGCCCTAGCCTGAAGGCTAGGGGAGCCCTAGCCTTAGCCTAGGGGAGCCCTAGCCTAAAGCCTAGGGGTGCCCTAGCCTGAAGGCTAGGGGAGCCCTAGCCTTAGCCTAGGGGAGCCCTAGCCTAAAGCCTAGGGGTGCCCTAGCCTGAAGGCTAGGGGAGCCCTAGCCTTAGCCTAGGGGAGCCCTAGCCTAAAGCCTAGGGGTGCCCTAGCCTGAAGGCTAGGGGAGCCCTAGCCTTAGCCTAGGGGAGCCCTAGCCTAAAGCCTAGGGGTGCCCTAGCCTGAAGGCTAGGGGAGCCCTAGCCTTAGCCTAGGGGAGCCCTAGCCTAAAGCCTAGGGGTGCCCTAGCCTGAAGGCTAGGGGAGCCCTAGCCTTAGCCTAGGGGAGCCCTAGCCTAAAGCCTAGGGGTGCCCTAGCCTGAAGGCTAGGGGAGCCCTAGCCTTAGCCTAGGGGAGCCCTAGCCTAAAGCCTAGGGGTGCCCTAGCCTGAAGGCTAGGGGAGCCCTAGCCTTAGCCTAGGGGAGCCTAAAGCCTAGGGGTGCCCTAGCCTGAAGGCTAGGGGAGCCCTAGCCTTAGCCTAGGGGAGCCCTAGCCTGAAGCCTAGGGGTGCCCTAGCCTGAAGGCTAGGGGAGCCCTAGCCTTAGCCTAGGGGAGCCCTAGCCTGAAGCCTAGGGGTGCCCTAGCCTGAAGGCTAGGGGAGCCCTAGCCTTAGCCTAGGGGAGCCCTAGCCTGAAGCCTAGGGGTGCCCTAGCCTGAAGGCTAGGGGAGCCCTAGCCTTAGCCTAGGGGAGCCCTAGCCTGAAGCCTAGGGGTGCCCTAGCCTGAAGGCTAGGGGAGCCCTAGCCTTAGCCTAGGGGAGCCCTAGCCTGAAGCCTAGGGGTGCCCTAGCCTGAAGGCTAGGGGAGCCCTAGCCTTAGCCTAGGGGTGCCCTAGCCTGAAGCCTAGGGGAGCCCTAGCCTTAGCCTAGGGGAGCCCTAGCCTAAAGCCTAGGGGTGCCCTAGCCTGAAGGCTAGGGGAGCCCTAGCCTTAGCCTAGGGGAGCCCTAGCCTAAAGCCTAGGGGTGCCCTAGCCTGAAGGCTAGGGGAGCCCTAGCCTTAGCCTAGGGGAGCCCTAGCCTAAAGCCTAGGGGTGCCCTAGCCTGAAGGCTAGGGGAGCCCTAGCCTTAGCCTAGGGGAGCCCTAGCCTAAAGCCTAGGGGTGCCCTAGCCTGAAGGCTAGGGGAGCCCTAGCCTTAGCCTAGGGGAGCCCTAGCCTAAAGCCTAGGGGTGCCCTAGCCTGAAGGCTAGGGGAGCCCTAGCCTTAGCCTAGGGGAGCCCTAGCCTAAAGCCTAGGGGTGCCCTAGCCTGAAGGCTAGGGGAGCCCTAGCCTTAGCCTAGGGGAGCCCTAGCCTAAAGCCTAGGGGTGCCCTAGCCTGAAGGCTAGGGGAGCCCTAGCCTTAGCCTAGGGGAGCCCTAGCCTAAAGCCTAGGGGTGCCCTAGCCTGAAGGCTAGGGGAGCCCTAGCCTTAGCCTAGGGGAGCCCTAGCCTAAAGCCTAGGGGTGCCCTAGCCTGAAGGCTAGGGGAGCCCTAGCCTTAGCCTAGGGGAGCCCTAGCCTAAAGCCTAGGGGTGCCCTAGCCTGAAGGCTAGGGGAGCCCTAGCCTTAGCCTAGGGGAGCCCTAGCCTAAAGCCTAGGGGTGCCCTAGCCTGAAGGCTAGGGGAGCCCTAGCCTTAGCCTAGGGGAGCCCTAGCCTAAAGCCTAGGGGTGCCCTAGCCTGAAGGCTAGGGGAGCCCTAGCCTTAGCCTAGGGGAGCCCTAGCCTAAAGCCTAGGGGTGCCCTAGCCTGAAGGCTAGGGGAGCCCTAGCCTTAGCCTAGGGGAGCCCTAGCCTAAAGCCTAGGGGTGCCCTAGCCTGAAGGCTAGGGGAGCCCTAGCCTTAGCCTAGGGGAGCCCTAGCCTAAAGCCTAGGGGTGCCCTAGCCTGAAGGCTAGGGGAGCCCTAGCCTTAGCCTAGGGGAGCCCTAGCCTAAAGCCTAGGGGTGCCCTAGCCTGAAGGCTAGGGGAGCCCTAGCCTTAGCCTAGGGGAGCCCTAGCCTAAAGCCTAGGGGTGCCCTAGCCTGAAGGCTAGGGGAGCCCTAGCCTTAGCCTAGGGGAGCCCTAGCCTAAAGCCTAGGGGTGCCCTAGCCTGAAGGCTAGGGGAGCCCTAGCCTTAGCCTAGGGGAGCCCTAGCCTAAAGCCTAGGGGTGCCCTAGCCTGAAGGCTAGGGGAGCCCTAGCCTTAGCCTAGGGGAGCCCTAGCCTAAAGCCTAGGGGTGCCCTAGCCTGAAGGCTAGGGGAGCCCTAGCCTTAGCCTAGGGGAGCCCTAGCCTAAAGCCTAGGGGTGCCCTAGCCTGAAGGCTAGGGGAGCCCTAGCCTTAGCCTAGGGGAGCCCTAGCCTAAAGCCTAGGGGTGCCCTAGCCTGAAGGCTAGGGGAGCCCTAGCCTTAGCCTAGGGGAGCCCTAGCCTAAAGCCTAGGGGTGCCCTAGCCTGAAGGCTAGGGGAGCCCTAGCCTTAGCCTAGGGGAGCCCTAGCCTAAAGCCTAGGGGTGCCCTAGCCTGAAGGCTAGGGGAGCCCTAGCCTTAGCCTAGGGGAGCCCTAGCCTGAAGCCTAGGGGTGCCCTAGCCTGAAGGCTAGGGGAGCCCTAGCCTTAGCCTAGGGGAGCCCTAGCCTGAAGCCTAGGGGTGCCCTAGCCTGAAGGCTAGGGGAGCCCTAGCCTTAGCCTAGGGGAGCCCTAGCCTGAAGCCTAGGGGTGCCCTAGCCTGAAGGCTAGGGGAGCCCTAGCCTTAGCCTAGGGGAGCCCTAGCCTGAAGCCTAGGGGTGCCCTAGCCTGAAGGCTAGGGGAGCCCTAGCCTTAGCCTAGGGGAGCCCTAGCCTTAGCCTAGGGGAGCCCTAGCCTGAAGCCTAGGGGTGCCCTAGCCTGAAGGCTAGGGGAGCCCTAGCCTTAGCCTAGGGGAGCCCTAGCCTGAAGCCTAGGGGTGCCCTAGCCTGAAGGCTAGGGGAGCCCTAGCCTTAGCCTAGGGGAGCCCTAGCCTGAAGCCTAGGGGTGCCCTAGCCTGAAGGCTAGGGGAGCCCTAGCCTTAGCCTAGGGGAGCCCTAGCCTGAAGCCTAGGGGTGCCCTAGCCTGAAGGCTAGGGGAGCCCTAGCCTTAGCCTAGGGGAGCCCTAGCCTGAAGCCTAGGGGTGCCCTAGCCTGAAGGCTAGGGGAGCCCTAGCCTTAGCCTAGGGGAGCCCTAGCCTGAAGCCTAGGGGTGCCCTAGCCTGAAGGCTAGGGGAGCCCTAGCCTTAGCCTAGGGGAGCCCTAGCCTGAAGCCTAGGGGTGCCCTAGCCTGAAGGCTAGGGGAGCCCTAGCCTTAGCCTAGGGGAGCCCTAGCCTGAAGCCTAGGGGTGCCCTAGCCTGAAGGCTAGGGGAGCCCTAGCCTTAGCCTAGGGGAGCCCTAGCCTGAAGCCTAGGGGTGCCCTAGCCTGAAGGCTAGGGGAGCCCTAGCCTTAGCCTAGGGGAGCCCTAGCCTGAAGCCTAGGGGTGCCCTAGCCTGAAGGCTAGGGGAGCCCTAGCCTTAGCCTAGGGGAGCCCTAGCCTGAAGCCTAGGGGTGCCCTAGCCTGAAGGCTAGGGGAGCCCTAGCCTTAGCCTAGGGGAGCCCTAGCCTGAAGCCTAGGGGTGCCCTAGCCTGAAGGCTAGGGGAGCCCTAGCCTTAGCCTAGGGGAGCCCTAGCCTGAAACCTAGGGGTGCCCTAGCCTGAAGGCTAGGGGAGCCCTAGCCTTAGCCTAGGGGAGCCCTAGCCTAAAGCCTAGGGGTGCCCTAGCCTGAAGGCTAGGGGAGCCCTAGCCTTAGCCTAGGGGAGCCCTAGCCTAAAGCCTAGGGGTGCCCTAGCCTGAAGGCTAGGGGAGCCCTAGCCTTAGCCTAGGGGAGCCCTAGCCTAAAGCCTAGGGGTGCCCTAGCCTGAAGGCTAGGGGAGCCCTAGCCTTAGCCTAGGGGAGCCCTAGCCTAAAGCCTAGGGGTGCCCTAGCCTGAAGGCTAGGGGAGCCCTAGCCTTAGCCTAGGGGAGCCCTAGCCTAAAGCCTAGGGGTGCCCTAGCCTGAAGGCTAGGGGAGCCCTAGCCTTAGCCTAGGGGAGCCCTAGCCTAAAGCCTAGGGGTGCCCTAGCCTGAAGGCTAGGGGAGCCCTAGCCTTAGCCTAGGGGAGCCCTAGCCTAAAGCCTAGGGGTGCCCTAGCCTGAAGGCTAGGGGAGCCCTAGCCTTAGCCTAGGGGAGCCCTAGCCTAAAGCCTAGGGGTGCCCTAGCCTGAAGGCTAGGGGAGCCCTAGCCTTAGCCTAGGGGAGCCCTAGCCTAAAGCCTAGGGGTGCCCTAGCCTGAAGGCTAGGGGAGCCCTAGCCTTAGCCTAGGGGAGCCCTAGCCTAAAGCCTAGGGGTGCCCTAGCCTGAAGGCTAGGGGAGCCCTAGCCTTAGCCTAGGGGAGCCCTAGCCTAAAGCCTAGGGGTGCCCTAGCCTGAAGGCTAGGGGAGCCCTAGCCTTAGCCTAGGGGAGCCCTAGCCTAAAGCCTAGGGGTGCCCTAGCCTGAAGGCTAGGGGAGCCCTAGCCTTAGCCTAGGGGAGCCCTAGCCTAAAGCCTAGGGGTGCCCTAGCCTGAAGGCTAGGGGAGCCCTAGCCTTAGCCTAGGGGAGCCCTAGCCTAAAGCCTAGGGGTGCCCTAGCCTGAAGGCTAGGGGAGCCCTAGCCTTAGCCTAGGGGAGCCCTAGCCTAAAGCCTAGGGGTGCCCTAGCCTGAAGGCTAGGGGAGCCCTAGCCTTAGCCTAGGGGAGCCCTAGCCTAAAGCCTAGGGGTGCCCTAGCCTGAAGGCTAGGGGAGCCCTAGCCTTAGCCTAGGGGAGCCCTAGCCTAAAGCCTAGGGGTGCCCTAGCCTGAAGGCTAGGGGAGCCCTAGCCTTAGCCTAGGGGAGCCCTAGCCTAAAGCCTAGGGGTGCCCTAGCCTGAAGGCTAGGGGAGCCCTAGCCTTAGCCTAGGGGAGCCCTAGCCTAAAGCCTAGGGGTGCCCTAGCCTGAAGGCTAGGGGAGCCCTAGCCTTAGCCTAGGGGAGCCCTAGCCTAAAGCCTAGGGGTGCCCTAGCCTGAAGGCTAGGGGAGCCCTAGCCTTAGCCTAGGGGAGCCCTAGCCTAAAGCCTAGGGGTGCCCTAGCCTGAAGGCTAGGGGAGCCCTAGCCTTAGCCTAGGGGAGCCCTAGCCTAAAGCCTAGGGGTGCCCTAGCCTGAAGGCTAGGGGAGCCCTAGCCTTAGCCTAGGGGAGCCCTAGCCTAAAGCCTAGGGGTGCCCTAGCCTGAAGGCTAGGGGAGCCCTAGCCTTAGCCTAGGGGAGCCCTAGCCTAAAGCCTAGGGGTGCCCTAGCCTGAAGGCTAGGGGAGCCCTAGCCTTAGCCTAGGGGAGCCCTAGCCTAAAGCCTAGGGGTGCCCTAGCCTGAAGGCTAGGGGAGCCCTAGCCTTAGCCTAGGGGAGCCCTAGCCTAAAGCCTAGGGGTGCCCTAGCCTGAAGGCTAGGGGAGCCCTAGCCTTAGCCTAGGGGAGCCCTAGCCTAAAGCCTAGGGGTGCCCTAGCCTGAAGGCTAGGGGAGCCCTAGCCTTAGCCTAGGGGAGCCCTAGCCTAAAGCCTAGGGGTGCCCTAGCCTGAAGGCTAGGGGAGCCCTAGCCTTAGCCTAGGGGAGCCCTAGCCTAAAGCCTAGGGGTGCCCTAGCCTGAAGGCTAGGGGAGCCCTAGCCTTAGCCTAGGGGAGCCCTAGCCTAAAGCCTAGGGGTGCCCTAGCCTGAAGGCTAGGGGAGCCCTAGCCTTAGCCTAGGGGAGCCCTAGCCTAAAGCCTAGGGGTGCCCTAGCCTGAAGGCTAGGGGAGCCCTAGCCTTAGCCTAGGGGAGCCCTAGCCTAAAGCCTAGGGGCGCCCTAGCCTGAAGGCTAGGGGAGCCCTAGCCTTAGCCTAGGGGAGCCCTAGCCTAAAGCCTAGGGGCGCCCTAGCCTGAAGGCTAGGGGAGCCCTAGCCTTAGCCTAGGGGAGCCCTAGCCTAAAGCCTAGGGGCGCCCTAGCCTGAAGGCTAGGGGAGCCCTAGCCTTAGCCTAGGGGAGCCCTAGCCTAAAGCCTAGGGGCGCCCTAGCCTGAAGGCTAGGGGAGCCCTAGCCTTAGCCTAGGGGAGCCCTAGCCTAAAGCCTAGGGGCGCCCTAGCCTGAAGGCTAGGGGAGCCCTAGCCTTAGCCTAGGGGAGCCCTAGCCTAAAGCCTAGGGGCGCCCTAGCCTGAAGGCTAGGGGAGCCCTAGCCTTAGCCTAGGGGAGCCCTAGCCTAAAGCCTAGGGGCGCCCTAGCCTGAAGGCTAGGGGAGCCCTAGCCTTAGCCTAGGGGAGCCCTAGCCTAAAGCCTAGGGGCGCCCTAGCCTGAAGGCTAGGGGAGCCCTAGCCTTAGCCTAGGGGAGCCCTAGCCTAAAGCCTAGGGGCGCCCTAGCCTGAAGGCTAGGGGAGCCCTAGCCTTAGCCTAGGGGAGCCCTAGCCTAAAGCCTAGGGGCGCCCTAGCCTGAAGGCTAGGGGAGCCCTAGCCTTAGCCTAGGGGAGCCCTAGCCTAAAGCCTAGGGGCGCCCTAGCCTGAAGGCTAGGGGAGCCCTAGCCTTAGCCTAGGGGAGCCCTAGCCTAAAGCCTAGGGGCGCCCTAGCCTGAAGGCTAGGGGAGCCCTAGCCTTAGCCTAGGGGAGCCTAAAGCCTAGGGGCGCCCTAGCCTGAAGGCTAGGGGAGCCCTAGCCTTAGCCAAGGGGTGCCTAAAGCCTAGGGGCGCCCTAGCCTGAAGGCTAGGGGAGCCCTAGCCTTAGCCTAGGTGAGCCTAAAGCCTAGGGGTGCCCTAGCCTGAAGGCTAGGGGAGCCCTAGCCTTAGCCTCAGGGAGCCTAAAGCCTAGGGGTTCCTTAGCCTGAAGGCTAGGCGAGCCCTAGCCTTAGCCTAGGGGAGCCTAAAGCCTAGGGGTGCCCTAGCCTGAAGGCTAGGGGAGCCCTAACCTTAGCCTAGGGGAGCCTTAAGCCTAGGGCTGCCCTAGCCTGAAGGCTAGGGGAGCCCTAGCCTTAGCCCATGGGAGCCTAAAGCCTAGGGGTGCCCTAGCCTGAAGGCTAGGGGAGCCCTAGCCTTAGCCTAGGGGAGCCTAAAGCCTAGGGGTGCCGTAGCCTGAAGGCTAGGGGAGCCCTAGCCTTAGCCTGGGGGAGCCTAAAAACTAGGGGTGCCCTAGCCTGAAGGCTAGGGGAGCCCTACCCTTAGCCTAGGGGAGCCTAAAGCCTAGGGGAGCCCTACCCTGAAGGCTAGAGGAGCCCTAACCTGAAGGCTAGGGGAGCCCTAGCCTTAGCCTAGGGGAGCCTAAAGCCTAGGGGTGCCCTAGCCTGAAGGCTAGGGGAGCCCTAGCCTTAGCCTAGGGAGGCCTAAAGCTTAGGGGTGCCCTAGCCTGAAGGCTAGGGTAGCCCTAGCCTTAGCCTAGGGGAGCCTAAAGCTTAGGGGTGCCCTAGCCTGAAGGCTAGGGGAGCCCTAGCCTTAGCCTAGGGGAGCCTAAAGCCTAGGGGTGCCCTAGCCTGAAGGCTAGGGGAGCCCTAGCCTTAGCCTCGGGGAGCCTAAAGCCTAGGGGTGCCCTAGCCTGAAGGCTAGGGGAGCCCTAGCCTTAGCCTCGGGGAGCCTAAAGCCTAGGGGTGCCCTAGCCTGAAGGCTAGGGGAGCCCTAGCCTTAGCCTCGGGGAGCCTAAAGCCTAGGGGTGCCCTAGCCTGAAGGCTAGGGGAGCCCTAGCCTTAGCCTCGGGGAGCCTAGAGCCTAGGGGTGCCCGAGCCTGAAGGCTAGGGGAGCCCTAGCCTTAGCCTCGGGGAGCCTAGAGCCTAGGGGTGCCCGAGCCTGAAGGCTAGGGGAGCCCTAGCCTTAGCCTCGGGGAGCCTAGAGCCTAGGGGTGCCCGAGCCTGAAGGCTAGGGGAGCCCTAGCCTTAGCCTCGGGGAGCCTAGAGCCTAGGGGTGCCCGAGCCTGAAGGCTCGGGGAGCCCTAGCCTTAGCCTCGGGGAGCCTAGAGCCTAGGGGTGCCCGAGCCTGAAGGCTCGGGGAGCCCTAGCCTTAGCCTCGGGGAGCCTAGAGCCTAGGGGTGCCCGAGCCTGAAGGCTCGGGGAGCCCTAGCCTTAGCCTCGGGGAGCCTAGAGCCTAGGGGTGCCCGAGCCTGAAGGCTCGGGGAGCCCTAGCCTTAGCCTCGGGGAGCCTAGAGCCTAGGGGTGCCCGAGCCTGAAGGCTCGGGGAGCCCTAGCCTTAGCCTCGGGGAGCCTAGAGCCTAGGGGTGCCCGAGCCTGAAGGCTCGGGGAGCCCTAGCCTTAGCCTCGGGGAGCCTAAAGCCTAGGGGTGCCCTAGCCTGAAGGCTCGGGGAGCCCTAGCCTTAGCCTAGGGGAGCCTAAAGCCTAGGGGTGCCCTAGCCTGAAGGCTAGGGGAGCCCTAGCCTTAGCCTAGGGGAGCCCTAGCCTAAAGCCTAGGGGTGCCCTAGCCTGAAGGCTAGGGGAGCCCTAGCCTTAGCCTAGGGGAGCCCTAGCCTAAAGCCTAGGGGTGCCCTAGCCTGAAGGCTAGGGGAGCCCTAGCCTTAGCCTAGGGGAGCCCTAGCCTAAAGCCTAGGGGTGCCCTAGCCTGAAGGCTAGGGGAGCCCTAGCCTTAGCCTAGGGGAGCCCAAGCCTAAAGCCTAGGGGTGCCCTAGCCTGAAGGCTAGGGGAGCCCTAGCCTTAGCCTAGGGGAGCCCTAGCCTAAAGCCTAGGGGTGCCCTAGCCTGAAGGCTAGGGGAGCCCTAGCCTTAGCCTAGGGGAGCCCTAGCCTAAAGCCTAGGGGTGCCCTAGCCTGAAGGCTAGGGGAGCCCTAGCCTTAGCCTAGGGGAGCCCTAGCCTAAAGCCTAGGGGTGCCCTAGCCTGAAGGCTAGGGGAGCCCTAGCCTTAGCCTAGGGGAGCCCTAGCCTAAAGCCTAGGGGTGCCCTAGCCTGAAGGCTAGGGGAGCCCTAGCCTTAGCCTAGGGGAGCCCTAGCCTAAAGCCTAGGGGTGCCCTAGCCTGAAGGCTAGGGGAGCCCTAGCCTTAGCCTTGGGGAGCCCTAGCCTAAAGCCTAGGGGTGCCCTAGCCTGAAGGCTAGGGGAGCCCTAGCCTTAGCCTAGGGGAGCCCTAGCCTAAAGCCTAGGGGTGCCCTAGCCTGAAGGCTAGGGGAGCCCTAGCCTTAGCCTAGGGGAGCCCTAGCCTAAAGCCTAGGGGTGCCCTAGCCTGAAGGCTAGGGGAGCCCTAGCCTTAGCCTAGGGGAGCCCTAGCCTAAAGCCTAGGGGTGCCCTAGCCTGAAGGCTAGGGGAGCCCTAGCCTTAGCCTAGGGGAGCCCTAGCCTAAAGCCTAGGGGTGCCCTAGCCTGAAGGCTAGGGGAGCCCTAGCCTTAGCCTAGGGGAGCCCTAGCCTAAAGCCTAGGGGTGCCCTAGCCTGAAGGCTAGGGGAGCCCTAGCCTTAGCCTAGGGGAGCCCTAGCCTAAAGCCTAGGGGTGCCCTAGCCTGAAGGCTAGGGGAGCCCTAGCCTTAGCCTAGGGGAGCCCTAGCCTAAAGCCTAGGGGTGCCCTAGCCTGAAGGCTAGGGGAGCCCTAGCCTTAGCCTAGGGGAGCCCTAGCCTAAAGCCTAGGGGTGCCCTAGCCTGAAGGCTAGGGGAGCCCTAGCCTTAGCCTAGGGGAGCCCTAGCCTAAAGCCTAGGGGTGCCCTAGCCTGAAGGCTAGGGGAGCCCTAGCCTTAGCCTAGGGGAGCCCTAGCCTAAAGCCTAGGGGTGCCCTAGCCTGAAGGCTAGGGGAGCCCTAGCCTTAGCCTAGGGGAGCCCTAGCCTAAAGCCTAGGGGTGCCCTAGCCTGAAGGCTAGGGGAGCCCTAGCCTTAGCCTAGGGGAGCCCTAGCCTAAAGCCTAGGGGTGCCCTAGCCTGAAGGCTAGGGGAGCCCTAGCCTTAGCCTAGGGGAGCCCTAGCCTAAAGCCTAGGGGTGCCCTAGCCTGAAGGCTAGGGGAGCCCTAGCCTTAGCCTAGGGGAGCCCTAGCCTAAAGCCTAGGGGTGCCCTAGCCTGAAGGCTAGGGGAGCCCTAGCCTTAGCCTAGGGGAGCCCTAGCCTAAAGCCTAGGGGTGCCCTAGCCTGAAGGCTAGGGGAGCCCTAGCCTTAGCCTAGGGGAGCCCTAGCCTAAAGCCTAGGGGTGCCCTAGCCTGAAGGCTAGGGGAGCCCTAGCCTTAACCTAGGGGAGCCCAAAGCCTAGGGGTGCCCTAGCCTGAAGGCTAGGGGAGCCCTAGCCTTAGCCTAGGGGAGCCCTAGCCTAAAGCCTAGGGGTGCCCTAGCCTGAAGGCTAGGGGAGCCCTAGCCTTAGCCTAGGGGAGCCCAAAGCCTAGGGGTGCCCTAGCCTGAAGGCTAGGGGAGCCCTAGCCTTAGCCTAGGGGAGCCCTAGCCTAAAGCCAAGGGGTGCCCTAGCCTGAAGGCTAGGGGAGCCCTAGCCTTAGCCTAGGGGAGCCCAAAGCCTAGGGGTGCCCTAGCCTGAAGGCTAGGGGAGCCCTAGCCTTAGCCTAGGGGAGCCCTAGCCTAAAGCCTAGGGGTGCCCTAGCCTGAAGGCTAGGGGAGCCCTAGCCTTAGCCTAGGGGAGCCCAAAGCCTAGGGGTGCCCTAGCCTGAAGGCTAGGGGAGCCCTAGCCTTAGCCTAGGGGAGCCCTAGCCTAAAGCCTAGGGGTGCCCTAGCCTGAAGGCTAGGGGAGCCCTAGCCTTAGCCTAGGGGAGCCCAAAGCCTAGGGGTGCCCTAGCCTGAAGGCTAGGGGAGCCCTAGCCTTAGCCTAGGGGAGCCCTAGCCTAAAGCCTAGGGGTGCCCTAGCCTGAAGGCTAGGGGAGCCCTAGCCTTAGCCTAGGGGAGCCCAAAGCCTAGGGGTGCCCTAGCCTGAAGGCTAGGGGAGCCCTAGCCTTAGCCTAGGGGAGCCCTAGCCTAAAGCCTAGGGGTGCCCTAGCCTGAAGGCTAGGGGAGCCCTAGCCTTAGCCTAGGGGAGCCCAAAGCCTAGGGGTGCCCTAGCCTGAAGGCTAGGGGAGCCCTAGCCTTAGCCTAGGGGAGCCCTAGCCTAAAGCCTAGGGGTGCCCTAGCCTGAAGGCTAGGGGAGCCCTAGCCTTAGCCTAGGGGAGCCCAAAGCCTAGGGGTGCCCTAGCCTGAAGGCTAGGGGAGCCCTAGCCTTAGCCTAGGGGAGCCCTAGCCTAAAGCCTAGGGGTGCCCTAGCCTGAAGGCTAGGGGAGCCCTAGCCTTAGCCTAGGGGAGCCCAAAGCCTAGGGGTGCCCTAGCCTGAAGGCTAGGGGAGCCCTAGCCTTAGCCTAGGGGAGCCCTAGCCTAAAGCCTAGGGGTGCCCTAGCCTGAAGGCTAGGGGAGCCCTAGCCTTAGCCTAGGGGAGCCCAAAGCCTAGGGGTGCCCTAGCCTGAAGGCTAGGGGAGCCCTAGCCTTAGCCTAGGGGAGCCCTAGCCTAAAGCCTAGGGGTGCCCTAGCCTGAAGGCTAGGGGAGCCCTAGCCTTAGCCTAGGGGAGCCCAAAGCCTAGGGGTGCCCTAGCCTGAAGGCTAGGGGAGCCCTAGCCTTAGCCTAGGGGAGCCCTAGCCTAAAGCCTAGGGGTGCCCTAGCCTGAAGGCTAGGGGAGCCCTAGCCTTAGCCTAGGGGAGCCCTAGCCTAAAGCCTAGGGGTGCCCTAGCCTGAAGGCTAGGGGAGCCCTAGCCTTAGCCTAGGGGAGCCCAAAGCCTAGGGGTGCCCTAGCCTGAAGGCTAGGGGAGCCCTAGCCTTAGCGTAGGGGAGCCCTAGCCTAAAGCCTAGGGGTGCCCTAGCCTGAAGGCTAGGGGAGCCCTAGCCTTAGCCTAGGGGAGCCCAAAGCCTAGGGGTGCCCTAGCCTGAAGGCTAGGGGAGCCCTAGCCTTAGCCTAGGGGAGCCCTAGCCTAAAGCCTAGGGGTGCCCTAGCCTGAAGGCTAGGGGAGCCCTAGCCTTAGCCTAGGGGAGCCCAAAGCCTAGGGGTGCCCTAGCCTGAAGGCTAGGGGAGCCCTAGCCTTAGCCTAGGGGAGCCCTAGCCTAAAGCCTAGGGGTGCCCTAGCCTGAAGGCTAGGGGAGCCCTAGCCTTAGCCTAGGGGAGCCCAAAGCCTAGGGGTGCCCTAGCCTGAAGGCTAGGGGAGCCCTAGCCTTAGCCTAGGGGAGCGCTAGCCTAAAGCCTAGGGGTGCCCTAGCCTGAAGGCTAGGGGAGCCCTAGCCTTAGCCTAGGGGAGCCCAAAGCCTAGGGGTGCCCTAGCCTGAAGGCTAGGGGAGCCCTAGCCTTAGCCTAGGGGAGCCTTAGCCTAAAGCCTAGGGGTGCCCTAGCCTGAAGGCTAGGGGAGCCCTAGCCTTAGCCTAGGGGAGCCCAAAGCCTAGGGGTGCCCTAGCCTGAAGGCTAGGGGAGCCCTAGCCTTAGCCTAGGGGAGCCCTAGCCTAAAGCCTAGGGGTGCCCTAGCCTGAAGGCTAGGGGAGCCCTAGCCTTAGCCTAGGGGAGCCCAAAGCCTAGGGGTGCCCTAGCCTGAAGGCTAGGGGAGCCCTAGCCTTAGCCTAGGGGAGCCCTAGCCTAAAGCCTAGGGGTGCCCTAGCCTGAAGGCTAGGGGAGCCCTAGCCTTAGCCTAGGGGAGCCCAAAGCCTAGGGGTGCCCTAGCCTGAAGGCTAGGGGAGCCCTAGCCTTAGCCTAGGGGAGCCCTAGCCTAAAGCCTAGGGGTGCCCTAGCCTGAAGGCTAGGGGAGCCCTAGCCTTAGCCTAGGGGAGCCCAAAGCCTAGGGGTGCCCTAGCCTGAAGGCTAGGGGAGCCCTAGCCTTAGCCTAGGGGAGCCCTAGCCTAAAGCCTAGGGGTGCCCTAGCCTGAAGGCTAGGGGAGCCCTAGCATTAGCCTAGGGGAGCCCAAAGCCTAGGGGTGCCCTAGCCTGAAGGCTAGGGGAGCCCTAGCCTTAGCCTAGGGGAGCCCTAGCCTAAAGCCTAGGGGTGCCCTAGCCTGAAGGCTAGGGGAGCCCTAGCCTTAGCCTAGGGGAGCCCTAGCCTAAAGCCTAGGGGTGCCCTAGCCTGAAGGCTAGGGGAGCCCTAGCCTTAGCCTAGGGGAGCCTAAAGCCTAGGGGTGCCCTAGCCTGAAGGCTAGGGGAGCCCTAGCCTTAGCCTAGGGGAGCCCTAGCCTAAAGCCTAGGGGTGCCCTAGCCTGAAGGCTAGGGGAGCCCTAGCCTTAGCCTAGGGGAGCCTAAAGCCTAGGGGTGCCCTAGCCTGAAGGCTAGGGGAGCCCTAGCCTTAGCCTAGGGGAGCCTAAAGCCTAGGGGTGCCCTAGCCTGAAGGCTAGGGGAGCCCTAGCCTTAGCCTAGGGGAGCCTAAAGCCTAGGGGTGCCCTAGCCTGAAGGCTAGGGGAGCCCTAGCCTTAGCCTAGGGGAGCCCTAGCCTAAAGCCTAGGGGTGCCCTAGCCTGAAGGCTAGGGGAGCCCTAGCCTTAGCCTAGGGGAGCCCTAGCCTAAAGCCTAGGGGTGCCCTAGCCTGAAGGCTAGGGGAGCCCTAGCCTTAGCCTAGGGGAGCCCTAGCCTAAAGCCTAGGGGTGCCCTAGCCTGAAGGCTAGGGGAGCCCTAGCCTTAGCCTAGGGGAGCCCTAGCCTAAAGCCTAGGGGTGCCCTAGCCTGAAGGCTAGGGGAGCCCTAGCCTTAGCCTAGGGGAGCCCTAGCCTAAAGCCTAGGGGTGCCCTAGCCTGAAGGCTAGGGGAGCCCTAGCCTTAGCCTAGGGGAGCCCTAGCCTAAAGCCTAGGGGTGCCCTAGCCTGAAGGCTAGGGGAGCCCTAGCCTTAGCCTAGGGGAGCCCTAGCCTAAAGCCTAGGGGTGCCCTAGCCTGAAGGCTAGGGGAGCCCTAGCCTTAGCCTAGGGGAGCCCTAGCCTAAAGCCTAGGGGTGCCCTAGCCTGAAGGCTAGGGGAGCCCTAGCCTTAGCCTAGGGGAGCCCTAGCCTAAAGCCTAGGGGTGCCCTAGCCTGAAGGCTAGGGGAGCCCTAGCCTTAGCCTAGGGGAGCCCTAGCCTAAAGCCTAGGGGTGCCCTAGCCTGAAGGCTAGGGGAGCCCTAGCCTTAGCCTAGGGGAGCCCTAGCCTAAAGCCTAGGGGTGCCCTAGCCTGAAGGCTAGGGGAGCCCTAGCCTTAGCCTAGGGGAGCCCTAGCCTAAAGCCTAGGGGTGCCCTAGCCTGAAGGCTAGGGGAGCCCTAGCCTTAGCCTAGGGGAGCCCTAGCCTAAAGCCTAGGGGTGCCCTAGCCTGAAGGCTAGGGGAGCCCTAGCCTTAGCCTAGGGGAGCCCTAGCCTAAAGCCTAGGGGTGCCCTAGCCTGAAGGCTAGGGGAGCCCTAGCCTTAGCCTAGGGGAGCCCTAGCCTAAAGCCTAGGGGTGCCCTAGCCTGAAGGCTAGGGGAGCCCTAGCCTTAGCCTAGGGGAGCCCTAGCCTAAAGCCTAGGGGTGCCCTAGCCTGAAGGCTAGGGGAGCCCTAGCCTTAGCCTAGGGGAGCCCTAGCCTAAAGCCTAGGGGTGCCCTAGCCTGAAGGCTAGGGGAGCCCTAGCCTTAGCCTAGGGGAGCCCTAGCCTAAAGCCTAGGGGTGCCCTAGCCTGAAGGCTAGGGGAGCCCTAGCCTTAGCCTAGGGGAGCCCTAGCCTAAAGCCTAGGGGTGCCCTAGCCTGAAGGCTAGGGGAGCCCTAGCCTTTGCCTAGGGGAGCCCTAGCCTAAAGCCTAGGGGTGCCCTAGCCTGAAGGCTAGGGGAGCCCTAGCCTTAGCCTAGGGGAGCCCTAGCCTAAAGCCTAGGGGTGCCCTAGCCTGAAGGCTAGGGGAGCCCTAGCCTTAGCCTAGGGGAGCCCTAGCCTAAAGCCAAGGGGTGCCCTAGCCTGAAGGCTAGGGGAGCCCTAGCCTTAGCCTAGGGGAGCCCTAGCCTAAAGCCTAGGGGTGCCCTAGCCTGAAGGCTAGGGGAGCCCTAGCCTTAGCCTAGGGGAGCCCTAGCCTTAGCCTAGGGGAGCCTAAAGCCTAGGGGTGCCCTAGCCTGAAGGCTAGGGGAGCCCTAGCCTTAGCCTAGGGGAGCCTAAAGCCTAGGGGTGCCCTAGCCTGAAGGCTAGGGGAGCCCTAGCCTTAGCCTAGGGGAGCCTAAAGCCTAGGGGTGCCCTAGCCTGAAGGCTAGGGGAGCCCTAGCCTTAGCCTAGGGGAGCCTAAAGCCTAGGGGTGCCCTAGCCTGAAGGCTAGGGGAGCCCTAGCCTTAGCCTAGGGGAGCCTAAAGCCTAGGGGTGCCCTAGCCTGAAGGCTAGGGGAGCCCTAGCCTTAGCCTAGGGGAGCCCTAGCCTAAAGCCTAGGGGTGCCCTAGCCTGAAGGCTAGGGGAGCCCTAGCCTTAGCCTAGGGGAGCCCTAGCCTAAAGCCTAGGGGTGCCCTAGCCTGAAGGCTAGGGGAGCCCTAGCCTTAGCCTAGGGGAGCCCTAGCCTAAAGCCTAGGGGTGCCCTAGCCTGAAGGCTAGGGGAGCCCTAGCCTTAGCCTAGGGGAGCCCTAGCCTAAAGCCTAGGGGTGCCCTAGCCTGAAGGCTAGGGGAGCCCTAGCCTTAGCCTAGGGGAGCCCTAGCCTAAAGCCTAGGGGGCCCTAGCCTGAAGGCTAGGGGAGCCCTAGCCTTAGCCTAGGGGAGCCCTAGCCTAAAGCCTAGGGGTGCCCTAGCCTGAAGGCTAGGGGAGCCCTAGCCTTAGCCTAGGGGAGCCCTAGCCTAAAGCCTAGGGGTGCCCTAGCCTGAAGGCTAGGGGAGCCCTAGCCTTAGCCTAGGGGAGCCCTAGCCTAAAGCCTAGGGGTGCCCTAGCCTGAAGGCTAGGGGAGCCCTAGCCTTAGCCTAGGGGAGCCCTAGCCTAAAGCCTAGGGGTGCCCTAGCCTGAAGGCCAGGGGAGCCCTAGCCTTAGCCTAGGGGAGCCCTAGCCTAAAGCCTAGGGGTGCCCTAGCCTGAAGGCCAGGGGAGCCCTAGCCTTAGCCTAGGGGAGCCCTAGCCTAAAGCCTAGGGGTGCCCTAGCCTGAAGGCCAGGGGAGCCCTAGCCTTAGCCTAGGGGAGCCCTAGCCTAAAGCCTAGGGGTGCCCTAGCCTGAAGGCCAGGGGAGCCCTAGCCTTAGCCTAGGGGAGCCCTAGCCTAAAGCCTAGGGGTGCCCTAGCCTGAAGGCCAGGGGAGCCCTAGCCTTAGCCTAGGGGAGCCCTAGCCTAAAGCCTAGGGGTGCCCTAGCCTGAAGGCCAGGGGAGCCCTAGCCTTAGCCTAGGGGAGCCCTAGCCTAAAGCCTAGGGGTGCCCTAGCCTGAAGGCCAGGGGAGCCCTAGCCTTAGCCTAGGGGAGCCCTAGCCTAAAGCCTAGGGGTGCCCTAGCCTGAAGGCCAGGGGAGCCCTAGCCTTAGCCTAGGGGAGCCCTAGCCTAAAGCCTAGGGGTGCCCTAGCCTGAAGGCCAGGGGAGCCCTAGCCTTAGCCTAGGGGAGCCCTAGCCTAAAGCCTAGGGGTGCCCTAGCCTGAAGGCTAGGGGAGCCCTAGCCTTAGCCTAGGGGAGCCCTAGCCTAAAGCCTAGGGGTGCCCTAGCCTGAAGGCTAGGGGAGCCCTAGCCTTAGCCTAGGGGAGCCCTAGCCTAAAGCCTAGGGGTGCCCTAGCCTGAAGGCTAGGGGAGCCCTAGCCTTAGCCTAGGGGAGCCCTAGCCTAAAGCCTAGGGGTGCCCTAGCCTGAAGGCTAGGGGAGCCCTAGCCTTAGCCTAGGGGAGCCCTAGCCTAAAGCCTAGGGGTGCCCTAGCCTGAAGGCTAGGGGAGCCCTAGCCTTAGCCTAGGGGAGCCCTAGCCTAAAGCCTAGGGGTGCCCTAGCCTGAAGGCTAGGGGAGCCCTAGCCTTAGCCTAGGGGAGCCCTAGCCTAAAGCCTAGGGGTGCCCTAGCCTGAAGGCTAGGGGAGCCCTAGCCTTAGCCTAGGGGAGCCCTAGCCTAAAGCCTAGGGGTGCCCTAGCCTGAAGGCTAGGGGAGCCCTAGCCTTAGCCTAGGGGAGCCCTAGCCTAAAGCCTAGGGGTGCCCTAGCCTGAAGGCTAGGGGAGCCCTAGCCTTAGCCTAGGGGAGCCCTAGCCTAAAGCCTAGGGGTGCCCTAGCCTGAAGGCTAGGGGAGCCCTAGCCTTAGCCTAGGGGAGCCCTAGCCTAAAGCCTAGGGGTGCCCTAGCCTGAAGGCTAGGGGAGCCCTAGCCTTAGCCTAGGGGAGCCCTAGCCTAAAGCCTAGGGGTGCCCTAGCCTGAAGGCTAGGGGAGCCCTAGCCTTAGCCTAGGGGAGCCCTAGCCTAAAGCCTAGGGGTGCCCTAGCCTGAAGGCTAGGGGAGCCCTAGCCTTAGCCTAGGGGAGCCTAAAGCCTAGGGGTGCCCTAGCCTGAAGGCTAGGGGAGCCCTAGCCTTAGCCTAGGGGAGCCTAAAGCCTAGGGGTGCCCTAGCCTGAAGGCTAGGGGAGCCCTAGCCTTAGCCTAGGGGAGCCTAAAGCCTAGGGGTGCCCTAGCCTGAAGGCTAGGGGAGCCCTAGCCTTAGCCTAGGGGAGCCTAAAGCCTAGGGGTGCCCTAGCCTGAAGGCTAGGGGAGCCCTAGCCTTAGCCTAGGGGAGCCCTAGCCTAAAGCCTAGGGGTGCCCTAGCCTGAAGGCTAGGGGAGCCCTAGCCTTAGCCTAGGGGAGCCTAAAGCCTAGGGGTGCCCTAGCCTGAAGGCTAGGGGAGCCCTAGCCTTAGCCTAGGGGAGCCTAAAGCCTAGGGGTGCCCTAGCCTGAAGGCTAGGGGAGCCCTAGCCTTAGCCTAGGGGAGCCTAAAGCCTAGGGGTGCCCTAGCCTGAAGGCTAGGGGAGCCCTAGCCTTAGCCTAGGGGAGCCTAAAGCCTAGGGGTGCCCTAGCCTGAAGGCTAAGGGAGCCCTAGCCTTAGCCTAGGGGAGCCTAAAGCCTAGGGGTGCCCTAGCCTGAAGGCTAGGGGAGCCCTAGCCTTAGCCTAGGGGAGCCTAAAGCCTAGGGGTGCCCTAGCCTGAAGGCTAGGGGAGCCCTAGCCTTAGCCTAGGGGAGCCTAAAGCCTAGGGGTGCCCTAGCCTGAAGGCTAGGGGAGCCCTAGCCTTAGCCTAGGGGAGCCTAAAGCCTAGGGGTGCCCTAGCCTGAAGGCTAGGGGAGCCCTAGCCTTAGCCTAGGGGAGCCTAAAGCCTAGGGGTGCCCTAGCCTGAAGGCTAGGGGAGCCCTAGCCTTAGCCTAGGGGAGCCTAAAGCCTTGGGGTGCCCTAGCCTGAAGGCTAGGGGAGCCCTAGCCTTAGCCTAGGGGAGCCTAAAGCCTAGGGGTGCCCTAGCCTGAAGGCTAGGGGAGCCCTAGCCTTAGCCTAGGGGAGCCTAAAGCCTAGGGGTGCCCTAGCCTGAAGGCTAGGGGAGCCCTAGCCTTAGCCTAGGGGAGCCTAAAGCCTAGGGGTGCCCTAGCCTGAAGGCTAGGGGAGCCCTAGCCTTAGCCTAGGGGAGCCTAAAGCCTAGGGGTGCCCTAGCCTGAAGGCTAGGGGAGCCCTAGCCTTAGCCTAGGGGAGCCTAAAGCCTAGGGGTGCCCTAGCCTGAAGGCCAGGGAAGCCCTAGCCTTAGCCTAGGGGAGCCTAAAGCCTAGGGGTGCCCTAGCCTGAAGGCTAGGGGAGCCCTAGCCTTAGCCTAGGGGAGCCTAAAGCCTAGGGGTGCCCTAGCCTGAAGGCTAGGGGAGCCCTAGCCTTAGCCTAGGGGAGCCTAAAGCCTAGGGGTGCCCTAGCCTGAAGGCTAGGGGAGCCCTAGCCTTAGCCTAGGGGAGCCCTAGCCTTAGCCTAGGGGAGCCTAAAGCCTAGGGGTGCCCTAGCCTGAAGGCTAGGGGAGCCCTAGCCTTAGCCTAGGGGAGCCTAAAGCCTAGGGGTGCCCTAGCCTGAAGGCTAGGGGAGCCCTAGCCTTAGCCTAGGGGAGCCTAAAGCCTAGGGGTGCCCTAGCCTGAAGGCTAGGGGAGCCCTAGCCTTCGGGGTGCCCTAGCCTGAAGGCTAGGGGAGCCCTAGCCTTAGCCTAGGGGAGCCCTAGCCTAAAGCCTAGGGGTGCCCTAGCCTGAAGGCTAGGGGAGCCCTAGCCTTAGCCGAGGGGAGCCCTAGCCTAAAGCCTAGGGGTGCCCTAGCCTGAAGGCTAGGGGAGCCCTAGCCTTAGCCGAGGGGAGCCCTAGCCTAAAGCCTAGGGGTGCCCTAGCCTGAAGGCTAGGGGAGCCCTAGCCTTAGCCGAGGGGAGCCCTAGCCTAAAGCCTAGGGGTGCCCTAGCCTGAAGGCTAGGGGAGCCCTAGCCTTAGCCGAGGGGAGCCCTAGCCTAAAGCCTAGGGGTGCCCTAGCCTGAAGGCTAGGGGAGCCCTAGCCTTAGCCGAGGGGAGCCCTAGCCTAAAGCCTAGGGGTGCCCTAGCCTGAAGGCTAGGGGAGCCCTAGCCTTAGCCGAGGGGAGCCCTAGCCTAAAGCCTAGGGGTGCCCTAGCCTGAAGGCTAGGGGAGCCCTAGCCTTAGCCGAGGGGAGCCCTAGCCTAAAGCCTAGGGGTGCCCTAGCCTGAAGGCTAGGGGAGCCCTAGCCTTAGCCGAGGGGAGCCCTAGCCTAAAGCCTAGGGGTGCCCTAGCCTGAAGGCTAGGGGAGCCCTAGCCTTAGCCGAGGGGAGCCCTAGCCTAAAGCCTAGGGGTGCCCTAGCCTGAAGGCTAGGGGAGCCCTAGCCTTAGCCGAGGGGAGCCCTAGCCTAAAGCCTAGGGGTGCCCTAGCCTGAAGGCTAGGGGAGCCCTAGCCTTAGCCGAGGGGAGCCCTAGCCTAAAGCCTAGGGGTGCCCTAGCCTGAAGGCTAGGGGAGCCCTAGCCTTAGCCGAGGGGAGCCCTAGCCTAAAGCCTAGGGGTGCCCTAGCCTGAAGGCTAGGGGAGCCCTAGCCTTAGCCGAGGGGAGCCCTAGCCTAAAGCCTAGGGGTGCCCTAGCCTGAAGGCTAGGGGAGCCCTAGCCTTAGCCGAGGGGAGCCCTAGCCTAAAGCCTAGGGGTGCCCTAGCCTGAAGGCTAGGGGAGCCCTAGCCTTAGCCGAGGGGAGCCCTAGCCTAAAGCCTAGGGGTGCCCTAGCCTGAAGGCTAGGGGAGCCCTAGCCTTAGCCGAGGGGAGCCCTAGCCTAAAGCCTAGGGGTGCCCTAGCCTGAAGGCTAGGGGAGCCCTAGCCTTAGCCGAGGGGAGCCCTAGCCTAAAGCCTAGGGGTGCCCTAGCCTGAAGGCTAGGGGAGCCCTAGCCTTAGCCGAGGGGAGCCCTAGCCTAAAGCCTAGGGGTGCCCTAGCCTGAAGGCTAGGGGAGCCCTAGCCTTAGCCGAGGGGAGCCCTAGCCTAAAGCCTAGGGGTGCCCTAGCCTGAAGGCTAGGGGAGCCCTAGCCTTAGCCGAGGGGAGCCCTAGCCTAAAGCCTAGGGGTGCCCTAGCCTGAAGGCTAGGGGAGCCCTAGCCTTAGCCGAGGGGAGCCCTAGCCTAAAGCCTAGGGGTGCCCTAGCCTGAAGGCTAGGGGAGCCCTAGCCTTAGCCGAGGGGAGCCCTAGCCTAAAGCCTAGGGGTGCCCTAGCCTGAAGGCTAGGGGAGCCCTAGCCTTAGCCGAGGGGAGCCCTAGCCTAAAGCCTAGGGGTGCCCTAGCCTGAAGGCTAGGGGAGCCCTAGCCTTAGCCGAGGGGAGCCCTAGCCTAAAGCCTAGGGGAGCCCTAGCCTGAAGGCTAGGGGAGCCCTAGCCTTAGCCGAGGGGAGCCCTAGCCTAAAGCCTAGGGGAGCCCTAGCCTGAAGGCTAGGGGAGCCCTAGCCTTAGCCGAGGGGAGCCCTAGCCTAAAGCCTAGGGGAGCCCTAGCCTGAAGGCTAGGGGAGCCCTAGCCTTAGCCGAGGGGAGCCCTAGCCTAAAGCCTAGGGGTGCCCTAGCCTGAAGGCTAGGGGAGCCCTAGCCTTAGCCGAGGGGAGCCCTAGCCTAAAGCCTACGGGTGCCCTAGCCTGAAGGCTAGGGGAGCCCTAGCCTTAGCCTAGGGGAGCCTAAAGCCTAGGGGTGCCCTAGCCTGAAGGCTAGGGGAGCCCTAGCCTTAGCCTAGGGGAGCCTAAAGCCTAGGGGTGCCCTAGCCTGAAGGCTAGGGGAGCCCTAGCCTTCAGGCTAGGGCACCCCTAGGCTTTAGGCTAGGGCTCCCCTAGGCTAAGGCTAGGGCTCCCCTAGCCTTCAGGCTAGGGCACCCCTAGGCTTTAGGCTAGGGCTCCCCTAGGCTAAGGCTAGGGCCCCCCTAGGCTTTAGGCTCCCCTAGGCTAAGGCTAGGGCTCCCCTAGCCTTCAGGCTAGGGCCCCCCTAGGCTTTAGGCTCCCCTAGGCTAAGGCTAGGGCTCCCCTAGCCTTCAGGCTAGGGCCCCCCTAGGCTTTAGGCTCCCCTAGGCTAAGGCTAGGGCTCCCCTAGCCTTCAGGCTAGGGCCCCCCTAGGCTTTAGGCTCCCCTAGGCTAAGGCTAGGGCTCCCCTAGCCTTCAGGCTAGGGCCCCCCTAGGCTTTAGGCTCCCCTAGGCTAAGGCTAGGGCACCCCTAGGCTTTAGGCTCCCCTAGGCTAAGGCTAGGGCACCCCTAGGCTTTAGGCTCCCCTAGGCTAAGGCTAGGGCACCCCTAGGCTTTAGGCTCCCCTAGGCTAAGGCTAGGGCACCCCTAGGCTTTAGGCTCCCCTAGGCTAAGGCTAGGGCACCCCTAGGCTTTAGGCTCCCCTAGGCTAAGGCTAGGGCACCCCTAGGCTTTAGGCTCCCCTAGGCTAAGGCTAGGGCTCCCCTAGCCTTCAGGCTAGGGCACCCCTAGGCTTTAGGCTCCCCTAGGCTAAGGCTAGGGCACCCCTAGGCTTTAGGCTCCCCTAGGCTAAGGCTAGGGCTCCCCTAGCCTTCAGGCTAGGGCACCCCTAGGCTTTAGGCTCCCCTAGGCTAAGGCTAGGGCTCCCCTAGCCTTCAGGCTAGGGCACCCCTAGGCTTTAGGCTCCCCTAGGCTAAGGCTAGGGCTCCCCTAGCCTTCAGGCTAGGGCACCCCTAGGCTTTAGGCTCCCCTAGGCTAAGGCTAGGGCTCCCCTAGCCTTCAGGCTAGGGCACCCCTAGGCTTTAGGCTCCCCTAGGCTAAGGCTAGGGCTCCCCTAGCCTTCAGGCTAGGGCACCCCTAGGCTTTAGGCTCCCCTAGGCTAAGGCTAGGGCTCCCCTAGCCTTCAGGCTAGGGCACCCCTAGGCTTTAGGCTCCCCTAGGCTAAGGCTAGGGCTCCCCTAGCCTTCAGGCTAGGGCACCCCTAGGCTTTAGGCTCCCCTAGGCTAAGGCTAGGGCTCCCCTAGCCTTCAGGCTAGGGCACCCCTAGGCTTTAGGCTCCCCTAGGCTAAGGCTAGGGCTCCCCTAGCCTTCAGGCTAGGGCACCCCTAGGCTTTAGGCTCCCCTAGGCTAAGGCTAGGGCTCCCCTAGCCTTCAGGCTAGGGCACCCCTAGGCTTTAGGCTCCCCTAGGCTAAGGCTAGGGCTCCCCTAGCCTTCAGGCTAGGGCACCCCTAGGCTTTAGGCTCCCCTAGGCTAAGGCTAGGGCTCCCCTAGCCTTCAGGCTAGGGCACCCCTAGGCTTTAGGCTCCCCTAGGCTAAGGCTAGGGCTCCCCTAGCCTTCAGGCTAGGGCACCCCTAGGCTTTAGGCTCCCCTAGGCTAAGGCTAGGGCTCCCCTAGCCTTCAGGCTAGGGCACCCCTAGGCTTTAGGCTCCCCTAGGCTAAGGCTAGGGCTCCCCTAGCCTTCAGGCTAGGGCACCCCTAGGCTTTAGGCTCCCCTAGGCTAAGGCTAGGGCTCCCCTAGCCTTCAGGCTAGGGCACCCCTAGGCTTTAGGCTCCCCTAGGCTAAGGCTAGGGCTCCCCTAGCCTTCAGGCTAGGGCACCCCTAGGCTTTAGGCTCCCCTAGGCTAAGGCTAGGGCTCCCCTAGCCTTCAGGCTAGGGCACCCCTAGGCTTTAGGCTCCCCTAGGCTAAGGCTAGGGCTCCCCTAGCCTTCAGGCTAGGGCACCCCTAGGCTTTAGGCTCCCCTAGGCTAAGGCTAGGGCTCCCCTAGCCTTCAGGCTAGGGCACCCCTAGGCTTTAGGCTCCCCTAGGCTAAGGCTAGGGCTCCCCTAGCCTTCAGGCTAGGGCACCCCTAGGCTTTAGGCTCCCCTAGGCTAAGGCTAGGGCTCCCCTAGCCTTCAGGCTAGGGCACCCCTAGGCTTTAGGCTCCCCTAGGCTAAGGCTAGGGCTCCCCTAGCCTTCAGGCTAGGGCACCCCTAGGCTTTAGGCTCCCCTAGGCTAAGGCTAGGGCTCCCCTAGCCTTCAGGCTAGGGCACCCCTAGGCTTTAGGCTCCCCTAGGCTAAGGCTAGGGCTCCCCTAGCCTTCAGGCTAGGGCACCCCTAGGCTTTAGGCTCCCCTAGGCTAAGGCTAGGGCTCCCCTAGCCTTCAGGCTAGGGCACCCCTAGGCTTTAGGCTCCCCTAGGCTAAGGCTAGGGCTCCCCTAGCCTTCAGGCTAGGGCACCCCTAGGCTTTAGGCTCCCCTAGGCTAAGGCTAGGGCTCCCCTAGCCTTCAGGCTAGGGCACCCCTAGGCTTTAGGCTCCCCTAGGCTAAGGCTAGGGCTCCCCTAGCCTTCAGGCTAGGGCACCCCTAGGCTTTAGGCTCCCCTAGGCTAAGGCTAGGGCTCCCCTAGCCTTCAGGCTAGGGCACCCCTAGGCTTTAGGCTCCCCTAGGCTAAGGCTAGGGCTCCCCTAGCCTTCAGGCTAGGGCACCCCTAGGCTTTAGGCTCCCCTAGGCTAAGGCTAGGGCTCCCCTAGCCTTCAGGCTAGGGCACCCCTAGGCTTTAGGCTCCCCTAGGCTAAGGCTAGGGCTCCCCTAGCCTTCAGGCTAGGGCACCCCTAGGCTTTAGGCTCCCCTAGGCTAAGGCTAGGGCTCCCCTAGCCTTCAGGCTAGGGCACCCCTAGGCTTTAGGCTCCCCTAGGCTAAGGCTAGGGCTCCCCTAGCCTTCAGGCTAGGGCACCCCTAGGCTTTAGGCTCCCCTAGGCTAAGGCTAGGGCTCCCCTAGCCTTCAGGCTAGGGCACCCCTAGGCTTTAGGCTCCCCTAGGCTAAGGCTAGGGCTCCCCTAGCCTTCAGGCTAGGGCACCCCTAGGCTTTAGGCTCCCCTAGGCTAAGGCTAGGGCTCCCCTAGCCTTCAGGCTAGGGCACCCCTAGGCTTTAGGCTCCCCTAGGCTAAGGCTAGGGCTCCCCTAGCCTTCAGGCTAGGGCACCCCTAGGCTTTAGGCTCCCCTAGGCTAAGGCTAGGGCTCCCCTAGCCTTCAGGCTAGGGCACCCCTAGGCTTTAGGCTCCCCTAGGCTAAGGCTAGGGCTCCCCTAGCCTTCAGGCTAGGGCACCCCTAGGCTTTAGGCTCCCCTAGGCTAAGGCTAGGGCTCCCCTAGCCTTCAGGCTAGGGCACCCCTAGGCTTTAGGCTCCCCTAGGCTAAGGCTAGGGCTCCCCTAGCCTTCAGGCTAGGGCACCCCTAGGCTTTAGGCTCCCCTAGGCTAAGGCTAGGGCTCCCCTAGCCTTCAGGCTAGGGCACCCCTAGGCTTTAGGCTCCCCTAGGCTAAGGCTAGGGCTCCCCTAGCCTTCAGGCTAGGGCACCCCTAGGCTTTAGGCTCCCCTAGGCTAAGGCTAGGGCTCCCCTAGCCTTCAGGCTAGGGCACCCCTAGGCTTTAGGCTCCCCTAGGCTAAGGCTAGGGCTCCCCTAGCCTTCAGGCTAGGGCACCCCTAGGCTTTAGGCTCCCCTAGGCTAAGGCTAGGGCTCCCCTAGCCTTCAGGCTAGGGCACCCCTAGGCTTTAGGCTCCCCTAGGCTAAGGCTAGGGCTCCCCTAGCCTTCAGGCTAGGGCACCCCTAGGCTTTAGGCTCCCCTAGGCTAAGGCTAGGGCTCCCCTAGCCTTCAGGCTAGGGCACCCCTAGGCTTTAGGCTCCCCTAGGCTAAGGCTAGGGCTCCCCTAGCCTTCAGGCTAGGGCACCCCTAGGCTTTAGGCTCCCCTAGGCTAAGGCTAGGGCTCCCCTAGCCTTCAGGCTAGGGCACCCCTAGGCTTTAGGCTCCCCTAGGCTAAGGCTAGGGCTCCCCTAGCCTTCAGGCTAGGGCACCCCTAGGCTTTAGGCTCCCCTAGGCTAAGGCTAGGGCTCCCCTAGCCTTCAGGCTAGGGCACCCCTAGGCTTTAGGCTCCCCTAGGCTAAGGCTAGGGCTCCCCTAGCCTTCAGGCTAGGGCACCCCTAGGCTTTAGGCTCCCCTAGGCTAAGGCTAGGGCTCCCCTAGCCTTCAGGCTAGGGCACCCCTAGGCTTTAGGCTCCCCTAGGCTAAGGCTAGGGCTCCCCTAGCCTTCAGGCTAGGGCACCCCTAGGCTTTAGGCTCCCCTAGGCTAAGGCTAGGGCTCCCCTAGCCTTCAGGCTAGGGCACCCCTAGGCTTTAGGCTCCCCTAGGCTAAGGCTAGGGCTCCCCTAGCCTTCAGGCTAGGGCACCCCTAGGCTTTAGGCTCCCCTAGGCTAAGGCTAGGGCTCCCCTAGCCTTCAGGCTAGGGCACCCCTAGGCTTTAGGCTCCCCTAGGCTAAGGCTAGGGCTCCCCTAGCCTTCAGGCTAGGGCACCCCTAGGCTTTAGGCTCCCCTAGGCTAAGGCTAGGGCTCCCCTAGCCTTCAGGCTAGGGCACCCCTAGGCTTTAGGCTCCCCTAGGCTAAGGCTAGGGCTCCCCTAGCCTTCAGGCTAGGGCACCCCTAGGCTTTAGGCTCCCCTAGGCTAAGGCTAGGGCTCCCCTAGCCTTCAGGCTAGGGCACCCCTAGGCTTTAGGCTCCCCTAGGCTAAGGCTAGGGCTCCCCTAGCCTTCAGGCTAGGGCACCCCTAGGCTTTAGGCTCCCCTAGGCTAAGGCTAGGGCTCCCCTAGCCTTCAGGCTAGGGCACCCCTAGGCTTTAGGCTCCCCTAGGCTAAGGCTAGGGCTCCCCTAGCCTTCAGGCTAGGGCACCCCTAGGCTTTAGGCTCCCCTAGGCTAAGGCTAGGGCTCCCCTAGCCTTCAGGCTAGGGCACCCCTAGGCTTTAGGCTCCCCTAGGCTAAGGCTAGGGCTCCCCTAGCCTTCAGGCTAGGGCACCCCTAGGCTTTAGGCTCCCCTAGGCTAAGGCTAGGGCTCCCCTAGCCTTCAGGCTAGGGCACCCCTAGGCTTTAGGCTCCCCTAGGCTAAGGCTAGGGCTCCCCTAGCCTTCAGGCTAGGGCACCCCTAGGCTTTAGGCTCCCCTAGGCTAAGGCTAGGGCTCCCCTAGCCTTCAGGCTAGGGCACCCCTAGGCTTTAGGCTCCCCTAGGCTAAGGCTAGGGCTCCCCTAGCCTTCAGGCTAGGGCACCCCTAGGCTTTAGGCTCCCCTAGGCTAAGGCTAGGGCTCCCCTAGCCTTCAGGCTAGGGCACCCCTAGGCTTTAGGCTCCCCTAGGCTAAGGCTAGGGCTCCCCTAGCCTTCAGGCTAGGGCACCCCTAGGCTTTAGGCTCCCCTAGGCTAAGGCTAGGGCTCCCCTAGCCTTCAGGCTAGGGCACCCCTAGGCTTTAGGCTCCCCTAGGCTAAGGCTAGGGCTCCCCTAGCCTTCAGGCTAGGGCACCCCTAGGCTTTAGGCTCCCCTAGGCTAAGGCTAGGGCTCCCCTAGCCTTCAGGCTAGGGCACCCCTAGGCTTTAGGCTCCCCTAGGCTAAGGCTAGGGCTCCCCTAGCCTTCAGGCTAGGGCACCCCTAGGCTTTAGGCTCCCCTAGGCTAAGGCTAGGGCTCCCCTAGCCTTCAGGCTAGGGCACCCCTAGGCTTTAGGCTCCCCTAGGCTAAGGCTAGGGCTCCCCTAGCCTTCAGGCTAGGGCACCCCTAGGCTTTAGGCTCCCCTAGGCTAAGGCTAGGGCTCCCCTAGCCTTCAGGCTAGGGCACCCCTAGGCTTTAGGCTC
>NW_027458615.1:0-27866 GCF_050624435.1 Tenrec ecaudatus | reverse complement strand
GCCCTAGCCTGAAGGCTAGGGGAGCCCTAGCCTTAGCCTAGGGGAGCCCTAGCCTAAAGCCTAGGGGGGCCCTAGCCTGAAGGCTAGGGGAGCCCTAGCCTTAGCCTAGGGGAGCCCTAGCCTAAAGCCTAGGGGGGCCCTAGCCTGAAGGCTAGGGGAGCCCTAGCCTTAGCCTAGGGGAGCCCTAGCCTAAAGCCTAGGGGGGCCCTAGCCTGAAGGCTAGGGGAGCCCTAGCCTTAGCCTAGGGGAGCCCTAGCCTAAAGCCTAGGGGGGCCCTAGCCTGAAGGCTAGGGGAGCCCTAGCCTTAGCCTAGGGGAGCCCTAGCCTAAAGCCTAGGGGGGCCCTAGCCTGAAGGCTAGGGGAGCCCTAGCCTTAGCCTAGGGGAGCCCTAGCCTAAAGCCTAGGGGGGCCCTAGCCTGAAGGCTAGGGGAGCCCTAGCCTTAGCCTAGGGGAGCCCTAGCCTAAAGCCTAGGGGGGCCCTAGCCTGAAGGCTAGGGGAGCCCTAGCCTTAGCCTAGGGGAGCCCTAGCCTAAAGCCTAGGGGGGCCCTAGCCTGAAGGCTAGGGGAGCCCTAGCCTTAGCCTAGGGGAGCCCTAGCCTAAAGCCTAGGGGGGCCCTAGCCTGAAGGCTAGGGGAGCCCTAGCCTTAGCCTAGGGGAGCCCTAGCCTAAAGCCTAGGGGGGCCCTAGCCTGAAGGCTAGGGGAGCCCTAGCCTTAGCCTAGGGGAGCCTAAAGCCTAGGGGGGCCCTAGCCTGAAGGCTAGGGGAGCCCTAGCCTTAGCCTAGGGGAGCCCTAGCCTAAAGCCTAGGGGGGCCCTAGCCTGAAGGCTAGGGGAGCCCTAGCCTTAGCCTAGGGGAGCCCTAGCCTAAAGCCTAGGGGGGCCCTAGCCTGAAGGCTAGGGGAGCCCTAGCCTTAGCCTAGGGGAGCCCTAGCCTAAAGCCTAGGGGGGCCCTAGCCTGAAGGCTAGGGGAGCCCTAGCCTTAGCCTAGGGGAGCCTAGCCTAAAGCCTAGGGGGGCCCTAGCCTGAAGGCTAGGGGAGCCCTAGCCTTAGCCTAGGGGAGCCCTAGCCTAAAGCCTAGGGGGGCCCTAGCCTGAAGGCTAGGGGAGCCCTAGCCTTAGCCTAGGGGAGCCCTAGCCTAAAGCCTAGGGGGGGCCCTAGCCTGAAGGCTAGGGGAGCCCTAGCCTTAGCCTAGGGGAGCCCTAGCCTAAAGCCTAGGGGGGCCCTAGCCTGAAGGCTAGGGGAGCCCTAGCCTTAGCCTAGGGGAGCCCTAGCCTAAAGCCTAGGGGGGCCCTAGCCTGAAGGCTAGGGGAGCCCTAGCCTTAGCCTAGGGGAGCCCTAGCCTAAAGCCTAGGGGGGCCCTAGCCTGAAGGCTAGGGGAGCCCTAGCCTTAGCCTAGGGGAGCCCTAGCCTAAAGCCTAGGGGGGCCCTAGCCTGAAGGCTAGGGGAGCCCTAGCCTTAGCCTAGGGGAGCCCTAGCCTAAAGCCTAGGGGGGCCCTAGCCTGAAGGCTAGGGGAGCCCTAGCCTTAGCCTAGGGGAGCCCTAGCCTAAAGCCTAGGGGGGCCCTAGCCTGAAGGCTAGGGGAGCCCTAGCCTTAGCCTAGGGGAGCCTAGCCTAAAGCCTAGGGGGGCCCTAGCCTGAAGGCTAGGGGAGCCCTAGCCTTAGCCTAGGGGAGCCTAAAGCCTAGGGGGGCCCTAGCCTGAAGGCTAGGGGAGCCCTAGCCTTAGCCTAGGGGAGCCTAAAGCCTAGGGGGGCCCTAGCCTGAAGGCTAGGGGAGCCCTAGCCTTAGCCTAGGGGAGCCTAAAGCCTAGGGGGGCCCTAGCCTGAAGGCTAGGGGAGCCCTAGCCTTAGCCTAGGGGAGCCTAAAGCCTAGGGGGGCCCTAGCCTGAAGGCTAGGGGAGCCCTAGCCTTAGCCTAGGGGAGCCTAAAGCCTAGGGGGGCCCTAGCCTGAAGGCTAGGGGAGCCCTAGCCTTAGCCTAGGGGAGCCTAAAGCCTAGGGGGGCCCTAGCCTGAAGGCTAGGGGAGCCCTAGCCTTAGCCTAGGGGAGCCTAAAGCCTAGGGGGCCCTAGCCTGAAGGCTAGGGGAGCCCTAGCCTTAGCCTAGGGGAGCCTAAAGCCTAGGGGGGCCCTAGCCTGAAGGCTAGGGGAGCCCTAGCCTTAGCCTAGGGGAGCCTAAAGCCTAGGGGGGCCCTAGCCTGAAGGCTAGGGGAGCCCTAGCCTTAGCCTAGGGGAGCCTAAAGCCTAGGGGTGCCCTAGCCTGAAGGCTAGGGGAGCCCTAGCCTACAGCCTAGGGGAGCCCTAGCCTACAGCCTAGGGGTGCCCTAGCCTGAAGGCTAGGGGAGCCCTGGCCTACAGCCTAGGGGAGCCCTAGCCTACAGCCTAGGGGTGCCCTAGCCTGAAGGCTAGGGGAGCCCTGGCCTACAGCCTAGGGGAGCCCTAGCCTACAGCCTAGGGGTGCCCTAGCCTGAAGGCTAGGGGAGCCCTGGCCTACAGCCTAGGGGAGCCCTAGCCTACAGCCTAGGGGTGCCCTAGCCTGAAGGCTAGGGGAGCCCTGGCCTACAGCCTAGGGGAGCCCTAGCCTACAGCCTAGGGGTGCCCTAGCCTGAAGGCTAGGGGAGCCCTGGCCTACAGCCTAGGGGAGCCCTAGCCTACAGCCTAGGGGTGCCCTAGCCTGAAGGCTAGGGGAGCCCTGGCCTACAGCCTAGGGGAGCCCTAGCCTACAGCCTAGGGGTGCCCTAGCCTGAAGGCTAGGGGAGCCCTGGCCTACAGCCTAGGGGAGCCCTAGCCTACAGCCTAGGGGTGCCCTAGCCTGAAGGCTAGGGGAGCCCTGGCCTACAGCCTAGGGGAGCCCTAGCCTACAGCCTAGGGGTGCCCTAGCCTGAAGGCTAGGGGAGCCCTGGCCTACAGCCTAGGGGAGCCCTAGCCTACAGCCTAGGGGTGCCCTAGCCTGAAGGCTAGGGGAGCCCTGGCCTACAGCCTAGGGGAGCCCTAGCCTACAGCCTAGGGGTGCCCTAGCCTGAAGGCTAGGGGAGCCCTGGCCTACAGCCTAGGGGAGCCCTAGCCTACAGCCTAGGGGTGCCCTAGCCTGAAGGCTAGGGGAGCCCTGGCCTACAGCCTAGGGGAGCCCTAGCCTACAGCCTAGGGGTGCCCTAGCCTGAAGGCTAGGGGAGCCCTGGCCTACAGCCTAGGGGTGCCCTAGCCTACAGCCTAGGGGTGCCCTAGCCTGAAGGCTAGGGGAGCCCTGGCCTACAGCCTAGGGGTGCCCTAGCCTACAGCCTAGGGGTGCCCACAGACTAGGGGTGCCCTAGCCTGAAGGCTAGGGGAGCCCTAGCCTACAGCCTAGGGGAGCCCACAGCCTAGGGGTGCCCTAGCCTGAAGGCTAGCGGAGCCCTAGCCTACAGCCTAGGGGAGCCCACAGCCTAGGGGTGCCCTAGCCTGAAGGCTAGGGGAGCCCTAGCCTACAGCCTAGGGGAGCCCACAGCCTAGGGGGGCCCTAGCCTGAAGGCTAGGGGAGCCCTAGCCTACAGCCTAGGGGAGCCCACAGCCTAGGGGGGCCCTAGCCTGAAGGCTAGGGGAGCCCTAGCCTACAGCCTAGGGGAGCCCACAGCCTAGGGGGGCCCTAGCCTGAAGGCTAGGGGAGCCCTAGCCTACAGCCTAGGGGAGCCCACAGCCTAGGGGGGCCCTAGCCTGAAGGCTAGGGGAGCCCTAGCCTACAGCCTAGGGGAGCCCACAGCCTAGGGGGGCCCTAGCCTGAAGGCTAGGGGAGCCCTAGCCTACAGCCCAGGGGAGCCCACAGCCTAGGGGGGCCCTAGCCTGAAGGCTAGGGGAGCCCTAGCCTACAGCCCAGGGGAGCCCACAGCCTAGGGGGGCCCTAGCCTGAAGGCTAGGGGAGCCCTAGCCTACAGCCCAGGGGAGCCCACAGCCTAGGGGGGCCCTAGCCTGAAGGCTAGGGGAGCCCTAGCCTACAGCCCAGGGGAGCCCACAGCCTAGGGGGGCCCTAGCCTGAAGGCTAGGGGAGCCCTAGCCTACAGCCCAGGGGAGCCCACAGCCTAGGGGGGCCCTAGCCTGAAGGCTAGGGGAGCCCTAGCCTACAGCCCAGGGGAGCCCACAGCCTAGGGGGGCCCTAGCCTGAAGGCTAGGGGAGCCCTAGCCTACAGCCCAGGGGAGCCCACTGCCTAGGGGGGCCCTAGCCTGAAGGCTAGGGGAGCCCTAGCCTACAGCCCAGGGGAGCCCACAGCCTAGGGGGGCCCTAGCCTGAAGGCTAGGGGAGCCCTAGCCTACAGCCCAGGGGAGCCCACAGCCTAGGGGGGCCCTAGCCTGAAGGCTAGGGGAGCCCTAGCCTACAGCCCAGGGGAGCCCACAGCCTAGGGGGGCCCTAGCCTGAAGGCTAGGGGAGCCCTAGCCTACAGCCTAGGGGAGCCCACAGCCTAGGGGGGCCCTAGCCTGAAGGCTAGGGGAGCCCTAGCCTACAGCCTAGGGGAGCCCACAGCCTAGGGGGGCCCTAGCCTGAAGGCTAGGGGAGCCCTAGCCTACAGCCTAGGGGAGCCCACAGCCTAGGGGGGCCCTAGCCTGAAGGCTAGGGGAGCCCTAGCCTACAGCCTAGGGGAGCCCACAGCCTAGGGGGGCCCTAGCCTGAAGGCTAGGGGAGCCCTAGCCTACAGCCTAGGGGAGCCCACAGCCTAGGGGGGCCCTAGCCTGAAGGCTAGGGGAGCCCTAGCCTACAGCCTAGGGGAGCCCACAGCCTAGGGGGGCCCTAGCCTGAAGGCTAGGGGAGCCCTAGCCTACAGCCTAGGGGAGCCCACAGCCTAGGGGGGCCCTAGCCTGAAGGCTAGGGGAGCCCTAGCCTACAGCCTAGGGGAGCCCACAGCCTAGGGGGGCCCTAGCCTGAAGGCTAGGGGAGCCCTAGCCTACAGCCTAGGGGAGCCCACAGCCTAGGGGGGCCCTAGCCTGAAGGCTAGGGGAGCCCTAGCCTACAGCCTAGGGGAGCCCACAGCCTAGGGGGGCCCTAGCCTGAAGGCTAGGGGAGCCCTAGCCTACAGCCTAGGGGAGCCCACAGCCTAGGGGGGCCCTAGCCTGAAGGCTAGGGGAGCCCTAGCCTACAGCCTAGGGGAGCCCACAGCCTAGGGGGGCCCTAGCCTGAAGGCTAGGGGAGCCCTAGCCTACAGCCTAGGGGAGCCCACAGCCTAGGGGGGCCCTAGCCTGAAGGCTAGGGGAGCCCTAGCCTACAGCCTAGGGGAGCCCACAGCCTAGGGGGGCCCTAGCCTGAAGGCTAGGGGAGCCCTAGCCTACAGCCTAGGGGAGCCCACAGCCTAGGGGGGCCCTAGCCTGAAGGCTAGGGGAGCCCTAGCCTACAGCCTAGGGGAGCCCACAGCCTAGGGGGGCCCTAGCCTGAAGGCTAGGGGAGCCCTAGCCTACAGCCTAGGGGAGCCCACAGCCTAGGGGGGCCCTAGCCTGAAGGCTAGGGGAGCCCTAGCCTACAGCCTAGGGGAGCCCACAGCCTAGGGGGGCCCTAGCCTGAAGGCTAGGGGAGCCCTAGCCTACAGCCTAGGGGAGCCCACAGCCTAGGGGGGCCCTAGCCTGAAGGCTAGGGGAGCCCTAGCCTACAGCCTAGGGGAGCCCACAGCCTAGGGGGGCCCTAGCCTGAAGGCTAGGGGAGCCCTAGCCTACAGCCTAGGGGAGCCCACAGCCTAGGGGGGCCCTAGCCTGAAGGCTAGGGGAGCCCTAGCCTACAGCCTAGGGGAGCCCACAGCCTAGGGGGGCCCTAGCCTGAAGGCTAGGGGAGCCCTAGCCTACAGCCTAGGGGAGCCCACAGCCTAGGGGGGCCCTAGCCTGAAGGCTAGGGGAGCCCTAGCCTACAGCCTAGGGGAGCCCACAGCCTAGGGGGGCCCTAGCCTGAAGGCTAGGGGAGCCCTAGCCTACAGCCTAGGGGAGCCCACAGCCTAGGGGGGCCCTAGCCTGAAGGCTAGGGGAGCCCTAGCCTACAGCCTAGGGGAGCCCACAGCCTAGGGGGGCCCTAGCCTGAAGGCTAGGGGAGCCCTAGCCTACAGCCTAGGGGAGCCCACAGCCTAGGGGGGCCCTAGCCTGAAGGCTAGGGGAGCCCTAGCCTACAGCCTAGGGGAGCCCACAGCCTAGGGGGGCCCTAGCCTGAAGGCTAGGGGAGCCCTAGCCTACAGCCTAGGGGAGCCCACAGCCTAGGGGGGCCCTAGCCTGAAGGCTAGGGGAGCCCTAGCCTACAGCCTAGGGGAGCCCACAGCCTAGGGGGGCCCTAGCCTGAAGGCTAGGGGAGCCCTAGCCTACAGCCTAGGGGAGCCCACAGCCTAGGGGGGCCCTAGCCTGAAGGCTAGGGGAGCCCTAGCCTACAGCCTAGGGGAGCCCACAGCCTAGGGGGGCCCTAGCCTGAAGGCTAGGGGAGCCCTAGCCTACAGCCTAGGGGAGCCCACAGCCTAGGGGGGCCCTAGCCTGAAGGCTAGGGGAGCCCTAGCCTACAGCCTAGGGGAGCCCACAGCCTAGGGGGGCCCTAGCCTGAAGGCTAGGGGAGCCCTAGCCTACAGCCTAGGGGAGCCCACAGCCTAGGGGGGCCCTAGCCTGAAGGCTAGGGGAGCCCTAGCCTACAGCCTAGGGGAGCCCACAGCCTAGGGGGGCCCTAGCCTGAAGGCTAGGGGAGCCCTAGCCTACAGCCTAGGGGAGCCCACAGCCTAGGGGGGCCCTAGCCTGAAGGCTAGGGGAGCCCTAGCCTACAGCCTAGGGGAGCCCACAGCCTAGGGGGGCCCTAGCCTGAAGGCTAGGGGAGCCCTAGCCTACAGCCTAGGGGAGCCCACAGCCTAGGGGGGCCCTAGCCTGAAGGCTAGGGGAGCCCTAGCCTACAGCCTAGGGGAGCCCACAGCCTAGGGGGGCCCTAGCCTGAAGGCTAGGGGAGCCCTAGCCTACAGCCTAGGGGAGCCCACAGCCTAGGGGGGCCCTAGCCTGAAGGCTAGGGGAGCCCTAGCCTACAGCCTAGGGGAGCCCACAGCCTAGGGGGGCCCTAGCCTGAAGGCTAGGGGAGCCCTAGCCTACAGCCTAGGGGAGCCCACAGCCTAGGGGGGCCCTAGCCTGAAGGCTAGGGGAGCCCTAGCCTACAGCCTAGGGGAGCCCACAGCCTAGGGGGGCCCTAGCCTGAAGGCTAGGGGAGCCCTAGCCTACAGCCTAGGGGAGCCCACAGCCTAGGGGGGCCCTAGCCTGAAGGCTAGGGGAGCCCTAGCCTACAGCCTAGGGGAGCCCACAGCCTAGGGGGGCCCTAGCCTGAAGGCTAGGGGAGCCCTAGCCTACAGCCTAGGGGAGCCCACAGCCTAGGGGGGCCCTAGCCTGAAGGCTAGGGGAGCCCTAGCCTACAGCCTAGGGGAGCCCACAGCCTAGGGGGGCCCTAGCCTGAAGGCTAGGGGAGCCCTAGCCTACAGCCTAGGGGAGCCCACAGCCTAGGGGGGCCCTAGCCTGAAGGCTAGGGGAGCCCTAGCCTACAGCCTAGGGGAGCCCACAGCCTAGGGGGGCCCTAGCCTGAAGGCTAGGGGAGCCCTAGCCTACAGCCTAGGGGAGCCCACAGCCTAGGGGGGCCCTAGCCTGAAGGCTAGGGGAGCCCTAGCCTACAGCCTAGGGGAGCCCACAGCCTAGGGGGGCCCTAGCCTGAAGGCTAGGGGAGCCCTAGCCTACAGCCTAGGGGAGCCCACAGCCTAGGGGGGCCCTAGCCTGAAGGCTAGGGGAGCCCTAGCCTACAGCCTAGGGGAGCCCACAGCCTAGGGGGGCCCTAGCCTGAAGGCTAGGGGAGCCCTAGCCTACAGCCTAGGGGAGCCCACAGCCTAGGGGGGCCCTAGCCTGAAGGCTAGGGGAGCCCTAGCCTACAGCCTAGGGGAGCCCACAGCCTAGGGGGGCCCTAGCCTGAAGGCTAGGGGAGCCCTAGCCTACAGCCTAGGGGAGCCCACAGCCTAGGGGGGCCCTAGCCTGAAGGCTAGGGGAGCCCTAGCCTACAGCCTAGGGGAGCCCACAGCCTAGGGGGGCCCTAGCCTGAAGGCTAGGGGAGCCCTAGCCTACAGCCTAGGGGAGCCCACAGCCTAGGGGGGCCCTAGCCTGAAGGCTAGGGGAGCCCTAGCCTACAGCCTAGGGGAGCCCACAGCCTAGGGGGGCCCTAGCCTGAAGGCTAGGGGAGCCCTAGCCTACAGCCTAGGGGAGCCCACAGCCTAGGGGGGCCCTAGCCTGAAGGCTAGGGGAGCCCTAGCCTACAGCCTAGGGGAGCCCACAGCCTAGGGGGGCCCTAGCCTGAAGGCTAGGGGAGCCCTAGCCTACAGCCTAGGGGAGCCCACAGCCTAGGGGGGCCCTAGCCTGAAGGCTAGGGGAGCCCTAGCCTACAGCCTAGGGGAGCCCACAGCCTAGGGGGGCCCTAGCCTGAAGGCTAGGGGAGCCCTAGCCTACAGCCTAGGGGAGCCCACAGCCTAGGGGGGCCCTAGCCTGAAGGCTAGGGGAGCCCTAGCCTACAGCCTAGGGGAGCCCACAGCCTAGGGGGGCCCTAGCCTGAAGGCTAGGGGAGCCCTAGCCTTAGCCTAGGGGAGCCCTAGCCTAAAGCCTAGGGGGGCCCTAGCCTGAAGGCTAGGGGGGCCCTAGCCTGAAGGCTAGGGGAGCCCTAGCCTTAGCCTAGGGGAGCCCTAGCCTAAAGCCTAGGGGGGCCCTAGCCTGAAGGCTAGGGGAGCCCTAGCCTTAGCCTAGGGGAGCCCTAGCCTAAAGCCTAGGGGGGCCCTAGCCTGAAGGCTAGGGGAGCCCTAGCCTTAGCCTAGGGGAGCCCTAGCCTAAAGCCTAGGGGGGCCCTAGCCTGAAGGCTAGGGGAGCCCTAGCCTTAGCCTAGGGGAGCCCTAGCCTAAAGCCTAGGGGGGCCCTAGCCTGAAGGCTAGGGGAGCCCTAGCCTTAGCCTAGGGGAGCCCTAGCCTAAAGCCTAGGGGGGGCCCTAGCCTGAAGGCTAGGGGAGCCCTAGCCTTAGCCTAGGGGAGCCCTAGCCTAAAGCCTAGGGGGGCCCTAGCCTGAAGGCTAGGGGAGCCCTAGCCTTAGCCTAGGGGAGCCCTAGCCTAAAGCCTAGGGGGGCCCTAGCCTGAAGGCTAGGGGAGCCCTAGCCTTAGCCTAGGGGAGCCCTAGCCTAAAGCCTAGGGGGGCCCTAGCCTGAAGGCTAGGGGAGCCCTAGCCTTAGCCTAGGGGAGCCCTAGCCTAAAGCCTAGGGGGGCCCTAGCCTGAAGGCTAGGGGAGCCCTAGCCTTAGCCTAGGGGAGCCCTAGCCTAAAGCCTAGGGGGGCCCTAGCCTGAAGGCTAGGGGAGCCCTAGCCTTAGCCTAGGGGAGCCCTAGCCTAAAGCCTAGGGGGGCCCTAGCCTGAAGGCTAGGGGAGCCCTAGCCTTAGCCTAGGGGAGCCCTAGCCTAAAGCCTAGGGGGGCCCTAGCCTGAAGGCTAGGGGAGCCCTAGCCTTAGCCTAGGGGAGCCCTAGCCTAAAGCCTAGGGGGGCCCTAGCCTGAAGGCTAGGGGAGCCCTAGCCTTAGCCTAGGGGAGCCCTAGCCTAAAGCCTAGGGGGGCCCTAGCCTGAAGGCTAGGGGAGCCCTAGCCTTAGCCTAGGGGAGCCCTAGCCTAAAGCCTAGGGGGGCCCTAGCCTGAAGGCTAGGGGAGCCCTAGCCTTAGCCTAGGGGAGCCCTAGCCTAAAGCCTAGGGGGGGCCCTAGCCTGAAGGCTAGGGGAGCCCTAGCCTTAGCCTAGGGGAGCCCTAGCCTAAAGCCTAGGGGGGCCCTAGCCTGAAGGCTAGGGGAGCCCTAGCCTTAGCCTAGGGGAGCCTAAAGCCTAGGGGGGCCCTAGCCTGAAGGCTAGGGGAGCCCTAGCCTTAGCCTAGGGGAGCCTAAAGCCTAGGGGGGCCCTAGCCTGAAGGCTAGGGGAGCCCTAGCCTTAGCCTAGGGGAGCCCTAGCCTAAAGCCTAGGGGGGCCCTAGCCTGAAGGCTAGGGGAGCCCTAGCCTTAGCCTAGGGGAGCCCTAGCCTAAAGCCTAGGGGGGCCCTAGCCTGAAGGCTAGGGGAGCCCTAGCCTTAGCCTAGGGGAGCCCTAGCCTAAAGCCTAGGGGGGCCCTAGCCTGAAGGCTAGGGGAGCCCTAGCCTTAGCCTAGGGGAGCCCTAGCCTAAAGCCTAGGGGGGCCCTAGCCTGAAGGCTAGGGGAGCCCTAGCCTTAGCCTAGGGGAGCCCTAGCCTAAAGCCTAGGGGGGCCCTAGCCTGAAGGCTAGGGGAGCCCTAGCCTTAGCCTAGGGGAGCCCTAGCCTAAAGCCTAGGGGGGCCCTAGCCTGAAGGCTAGGGGAGCCCTAGCCTTAGCCTAGGGGAGCCCTAGCCTAAAGCCTAGGGGGGCCCTAGCCTGAAGGCTAGGGGAGCCCTAGCCTTAGCCTAGGGGAGCCCTAGCCTAAAGCCTAGGGGGGCCCTAGCCTGAAGGCTAGGGGAGCCCTAGCCTTAGCCTAGGGGAGCCCTAGCCTAAAGCCTAGGGGGGCCCTAGCCTGAAGGCTAGGGGAGCCCTAGCCTTAGCCTAGGGGAGCCCTAGCCTAAAGCCTAGGGGGGCCCTAGCCTGAAGGCTAGGGGAGCCCTAGCCTTAGCCTAGGGGAGCCTAAAGCCTAGGGGGGCCCTAGCCTGAAGGCTAGGGGAGCCCTAGCCTTAGCCTAGGGGAGCCTAAAGCCTAGGGGGGCCCTAGCCTGAAGGCTAGGGGAGCCCTAGCCTTAGCCTAGGGGAGCCTAAAGCCTAGGGGGGCCCTAGCCTTAAGGCTAGGGGAGCCCTAGCCTTAGCCTAGGGGAGCCTAAAGCCTAGGGGGGCCCTAGCCTGAAGGCTAGGGGAGCCCTAGCCTTAGCCTAGGGGAGCCTAAAGCCTAGGGGGGCCCTAGCCTGAAGGCTAGGGGAGCCCTAGCCTTAGCCTAGGGGAGCCTAAAGCCTAGGGGGGCCCTAGCCTGAAGGCTAGGGGAGCCCTAGCCTTAGCCTAGGGGAGCCTAAAGCCTAGGGGGGCCCTAGCCTGAAGGCTAGGGGAGCCCTAGCCTTAGCCTAGGGGAGCCTAAAGCCTAGGGGGGCCCTAGCCTGAAGGCTAGGGGAGCCCTAGCCTTAGCCTAGGGGAGCCTAAAGCCTAGGGGGGCCCTAGCCTGAAGGCTAGGGGAGCCCTAGCCTTAGCCTTGGGGAGCCTAAAGCCTAGGGGGGCCCTAGCCTGAAGGCTAGGGGAGCCCTAGCCTTAGCCTAGGGGAGCCTAAAGCCTAGGGGGGCCCTAGCCTGAAGGCTAGGGGAGCCCTAGCCTTAGCCTAGGGGAGCCTAAAGCCTAGGGGGGCCCTAGCCTGAAGGCTAGGGGAGCCCTAGCCTTAGCCTAGGGGAGCCTAAAGCCTAGGGGGGCCCTAGCCTGAAGGCTAGGGGAGCCCTAGCCTTAGCCTAGGGGAGCCTAAAGCCTAGGGGGGCCCTAGCCTGAAGGCTAGGGGAGCCCTAGCCTTAGCCTAGGGGAGCCTAAAGCCTAGGGGGGCCCTAGCCTGAAGGCTAGGGGAGCCCTAGCCTTAGCCTAGGGGAGCCTAAAGCCTAGGGGGGCCCTAGCCTGAAGGCTAGGGGTGCCCTAGCCTTAGCCTAGGGGAGCCTAAAGCCTAGGGGGGCCCTAGCCTGAAGGCTAGGGGAGCCCTAGCCTTAACCTAGGGGAGCCTAAAGCCTAGGGGGGCCCTAGCCTGAAGGCTAGGGGAGCCCTAGCCTTAGCCTAGGGGAGCCTAAAGCCTAGGGGGGCCCTAGCCTGAAGGCTAGGGGAGCCCTAGCCTTAGCCTAGGGGAGCCTAAAGCCTAGGGGGGCCCTAGCCTGAAGGCTAGGGGAGCCCTAGCCTTAGCCTAGGGGAGCCTAAAGCCTAGGGGGGCCCTAGCCTGAAGGCTAGGGGAGCCCTAGCCTTAGCCTAGGGGAGCCTAAAGCCTAGGGGGGCCCTAGCCTGAAGGCTAGGGGAGCCCTAGCCTTAGCCTAGGGGAGCCCTAGCCTTAGCCTAGGGGAGCCTAAAGCCTAGGGGGGCCCTAGCCTGAAGGCTAGGGGAGCCCTAGCCTTAGCCTAGGGGAGCCCTAGCCTAAAGCCTAGGGGGGCCCTAGCCTGAAGGCTAGGGGAGCCCTAGCCTTAGCCTAGGGGAGCCCTAGCCTAAAGCCTAGGGGGGCCCTAGCCTGAAGGCTAGGGGAGCCCTAGCCTTAGCCTAGGGGAGCCCTAGCCTAAAGCCTAGGGGGGCCCTAGCCTGAAGGCTAGGGGAGCCCTAGCCTTAGCCTAGGGGAGCCCTAGCCTAAAGCCTAGGGGGGCCCTAGCCTGAAGGCTAGGGGAGCCCTAGCCTTAGCCTAGGGGAGCCCTAGCCTAAAGCCTAGGGGGGCCCTAGCCTTAGCCTAGGGGAGCCCTAGCCTAAAGCCTAGGGGGCCCTAGCCTGAAGGCTAGGGGAGCCCTAGCCTTAGCCTAGGGGAGCCCTAGCCTAAAGCCTAGGGGGGCCCTAGCCTGAAGGCTAGGGGAGCCCTAGCCTTAGCCTAGGGGAGCCCTAGCCTAAAGCCTAGGGGGGCCCTAGCCTGAAGGCTAGGGGAGCCCTAGCCTTAGCCTAGGGGAGCCCTAGCCTAAAGCCTAGGGGGGCCCAAGCCTGAAGGCTAGGGGAGCCCTAGCCTTAGCCTAGGGGAGCCCTAGCCTAAAGCCTAGGGGGGCCCTAGCCTGAAGGCTAGGGGAGCCCTAGCCTTAGCCTAGGGGAGCCCTAGCCTAAAGCCTAGGGGGGCCCTAGCCTGAAGGCTAGGGGAGCCCTAGCCTTAGCCTAGGGGAGCCCTAGCCTAAAGCCTAGGGGGGCCCTAGCCTGAAGGCTAGGGGAGCCCTAGCCTTAGCCTAGGGGAGCCCTAGCCTAAAGCCTAGGGGGGCCCTAGCCTGAAGGCTAGGGGAGCCCTAGCCTTAGCCTAGGGGAGCCTTAGCCTAAAGCCTAGGGGGGCCCTAGCCTGAAGGCTAGGGGAGCCCTAGCCTTAGCCTAGGGGAGCCCAAAGCCTAGGGGGGCCCTAGGCTGAAGGCTAGGGGAGCCCTAGCCTTAGCCTAGGGGAGCCCAAAGCCTAGGGGGGCCCTAGCCTGAAGGCTAGGGGAGCCCGAGCCTTAGCATAGGGGAGCCCAAAGCCTAGGGGGGCCCTAGCCTGAAGGCTAGGGGAGCCCTAGCCTTAGCCTAGGGGAGCCCAAAGCCTAGGGGGGCCCTAGCCTGAAGGCTAGGGGAGCCCTAGCCTTAGCCTAGGGGAGCCCTAGCCTAAAGCCTAGGGGGGCCCTAGCCTGAAGGCTAGGGGAGCCCTAGCCTTAGCCTAGGGGAGCCCTAGCCTAAAGCCTAGGGGTGCCCTAGCCTGAAGGCTAGGGGCGCCCTAGCCTTAGCCTAGGGGAGCCCTAGCCTAGGGGTGCCCTAGCCTGAAGGCTAGGGGCGCCCTAGCCTTAGCCTAGGGGAGCCTAAAGCCTAGGGGTGCCCTAGCCTGAAGGCTAGGGGAGCCCTAGCCTTAGCCTAGGGGAGCCCTAGCCTAAAGCCTAGGGGTGCCCTAGCCTGAAGGCTAGGGGAGCCCTAGCCTTAGCCTAGGGGAGCCCTAGCCTAAAGCCTAGGGGTGCCCTAGCCTGAAGGCTAGGGGAGCCTTAGCCTTAGCCTAGGGGAGCCCTAGCCTAAAGCCTAGGGGTGCCCTAGCCTGAAGGCTAGGGGAGCCCTAGCCTTAGCCTAGGGGAGCCCTAGCCTAAAGCCTAGGGGTGCCCTAGCCTGAAGGCTAGGGGAGCCCTAGCCTTAGCCTAGGGGAGCCCTAGCCTAAAGCCTAGGGGTGCCCTAGCCTGAAGGCTAGGGGAGCCCTTAGCCTAGGGGAGCCGAAAAGCCTAGGGGTGCCCTAGCCTGAAGGCCAGGGGAGCCCTAGCCTTAGCCTAGGGGAGCCGAAAAGCCTAGGGGTGCCCTAGCCTGAAGGCCAGGGGAGCCCTAGCCTTAGCCTAGGGGAGCCGAAAAGCCTAGGGGTGCCCTAGCCTGAAGGCCAGGGGAGCCCTAGCCTTAGCCTAGGGGAGCCGAAAAGCCTAGGGGTGCCCTAGCCTGAAGGCCAGGGGAGCCCTAGCCTTAGCCTAGGGGAGCCGAAAAGCCTAGGGGTGCCCTAGCCTGAAGGCCAGGGGAGCCCTAGCCTTAGCCTAGGGGAGCCGAAAAGCCTAGGGGTGCCCTAGCCTGAAGGCCAGGGGAGCCCTAGCCTTAGCCTAGGGGAGCCGAAAAGCCTAGGGGTGCCCTAGCCTGAAGGCCAGGGGAGCCCTAGCCTTAGCCTAGGGGAGCCGAAAAGCCTAGGGGTGCCCTAGCCTGAAGGCCAGGGGAGCCCTAGCCTTAGCCTAGGGGAGCCGAAAAGCCTAGGGGTGCCCTAGCCTGAAGGCCAGGGGAGCCCTAGCCTTAGCCTAGGGGAGCCGAAAAGCCTAGGGGTGCCCTAGCCTGAAGGCCAGGGGAGCCCTAGCCTTAGCCTAGGGGAGCCGAAAAGCCTAGGGGTGCCCTAGCCTGAAGGCCAGGGGAGCCCTAGCCTTAGCCTAGGGGAGCCGAAAAGCCTAGGGGTGCCCTAGCCTGAAGGCCAGGGGAGCCCTAGCCTTAGCCTAGGGGAGCCGAAAAGCCTAGGGGTGCCCTAGCCTGAAGGCCAGGGGAGCCCTAGCCTTAGCCTAGGGGAGCCGAAAAGCCTAGGGGTGCCCTAGCCTGAAGGCCAGGGGAGCCCTAGCCTTAGCCTAGGGGAGCCGAAAAGCCTAGGGGTGCCCTAGCCTGAAGGCCAGGGGAGCCCTAGCCTTAGCCTAGGGGAGCCGAAAAGCCTAGGGGTGCCCTAGCCTGAAGGCCAGGGGAGCCCTAGCCTTAGCCTAGGGGAGCCGAAAAGCCTAGGGGTGCCCTAGCCTGAAGGCCAGGGGAGCCCTAGCCTTAGCCTAGGGGAGCCGAAAAGCCTAGGGGTGCCCTAGCCTGAAGGCCAGGGGAGCCCTAGCCTTAGCCTAGGGGAGCCGAAAAGCCTAGGGGTGCCCTAGCCTGAAGGCCAGGGGAGCCCTAGCCTTAGCCTAGGGGAGCCGAAAAGCCTAGGGGTGCCCTAGCCTGAAGGCCAGGGGAGCCCTAGCCTTAGCCTAGGGGAGCCGAAAAGCCTAGGGGTGCCCTAGCCTGAAGGCCAGGGGAGCCCTAGCCTTAGCCTAGGGGAGCCGAAAAGCCTAGGGGTGCCCTAGCCTGAAGGCCAGGGGAGCCCTAGCCTTAGCCTAGGGGAGCCGAAAAGCCTAGGGGTGCCCTAGCCTGAAGGCCAGGGGAGCCCTAGCCTTAGCCTAGGGGAGCCGAAAAGCCTAGGGGTGCCCTAGCCTGAAGGCCAGGGGAGCCCTAGCCTTAGCCTAGGGGAGCCGAAAAGCCTAGGGGTGCCCTAGCCTGAAGGCCAGGGGAGCCCTAGCCTTAGCCTAGGGGAGCCGAAAAGCCTAGGGGTGCCCTAGCCTGAAGGCCAGGGGAGCCCTAGCCTTAGCCTAGGGGAGCCGAAAAGCCTAGGGGTGCCCTAGCCTGAAGGCCAGGGGAGCCCTAGCCTTAGCCTAGGGGAGCCGAAAAGCCTAGGGGTGCCCTAGCCTGAAGGCCAGGGGAGCCCTAGCCTTAGCCTAGGGGAGCCGAAAAGCCTAGGGGTGCCCTAGCCTGAAGGCCAGGGGAGCCCTAGCCTTAGCCTAGGGGAGCCGAAAAGCCTAGGGGTGCCCTAGCCTGAAGGCCAGGGGAGCCCTAGCCTTAGCCTAGGGGAGCCGAAAAGCCTAGGGGTGCCCTAGCCTGAAGGCCAGGGGAGCCCTAGCCTTAGCCTAGGGGAGCCGAAAAGCCTAGGGGTGCCCTAGCCTGAAGGCCAGGGGAGCCCTAGCCTTAGCCTAGGGGAGCCGAAAAGCCTAGGGGTGCCCTAGCCTGAAGGCCAGGGGAGCCCTAGCCTTAGCCTAGGGGAGCCGAAAAGCCTAGGGGTGCCCTAGCCTGAAGGCCAGGGGAGCCCTAGCCTTAGCCTAGGGGAGCCGAAAAGCCTAGGGGTGCCCTAGCCTGAAGGCCAGGGGAGCCCTAGCCTTAGCCTAGGGGAGCCGAAAAGCCTAGGGGTGCCCTAGCCTGAAGGCCAGGGGAGCCCTAGCCTTAGCCTAGGGGAGCCGAAAAGCCTAGGGGTGCCCTAGCCTGAAGGCCAGGGGAGCCCTAGCCTTAGCCTAGGGGAGCCGAAAAGCCTAGGGGTGCCCTAGCCTGAAGGCCAGGGGAGCCCTAGCCTTAGCCTAGGGGAGCCGAAAAGCCTAGGGGTGCCCTAGCCTGAAGGCCAGGGGAGCCCTAGCCTTAGCCTAGGGGAGCCGAAAAGCCTAGGGGTGCCCTAGCCTGAAGGCCAGGGGAGCCCTAGCCTTAGCCTAGGGGAGCCGAAAAGCCTAGGGGTGCCCTAGCCTGAAGGCCAGGGGAGCCCTAGCCTTAGCCTAGGGGAGCCGAAAAGCCTAGGGGTGCCCTAGCCTGAAGGCCAGGGGAGCCCTAGCCTTAGCCTAGGGGAGCCGAAAAGCCTAGGGGTGCCCTAGCCTGAAGGCCAGGGGAGCCCTAGCCTTAGCCTAGGGGAGCCGAAAAGCCTAGGGGTGCCCTAGCCTGAAGGCCAGGGGAGCCCTAGCCTTAGCCTAGGGGAGCCGAAAAGCCTAGGGGTGCCCTAGCCTGAAGGCCAGGGGAGCCCTAGCCTTAGCCTAGGGGAGCCGAAAAGCCTAGGGGTGCCCTAGCCTGAAGGCCAGGGGAGCCCTAGCCTTAGCCTAGGGGAGCCGAAAAGCCTAGGGGTGCCCTAGCCTGAAGGCCAGGGGAGCCCTAGCCTTAGCCTAGGGGAGCCGAAAAGCCTAGGGGTGCCCTAGCCTGAAGGCCAGGGGAGCCCTAGCCTTAGCCTAGGGGAGCCGAAAAGCCTAGGGGTGCCCTAGCCTGAAGGCCAGGGGAGCCCTAGCCTTAGCCTAGGGGAGCCGAAAAGCCTAGGGGTGCCCTAGCCTGAAGGCCAGGGGAGCCCTAGCCTTAGCCTAGGGGAGCCGAAAAGCCTAGGGGTGCCCTAGCCTGAAGGCCAGGGGAGCCCTAGCCTTAGCCTAGGGGAGCCGAAAAGCCTAGGGGTGCCCTAGCCTGAAGGCCAGGGGAGCCCTAGCCTTAGCCTAGGGGAGCCGAAAAGCCTAGGGGTGCCCTAGCCTGAAGGCCAGGGGAGCCCTAGCCTTAGCCTAGGGGAGCCGAAAAGCCTAGGGGTGCCCTAGCCTGAAGGCCAGGGGAGCCCTAGCCTTAGCCTAGGGGAGCCGAAAAGCCTAGGGGTGCCCTAGCCTGAAGGCCAGGGGAGCCCTAGCCTTAGCCTAGGGGAGCCGAAAAGCCTAGGGGTGCCCTAGCCTGAAGGCCAGGGGAGCCCTAGCCTTAGCCTAGGGGAGCCGAAAAGCCTAGGGGTGCCCTAGCCTGAAGGCCAGGGGAGCCCTAGCCTTAGCCTAGGGGAGCCGAAAAGCCTAGGGGTGCCCTAGCCTGAAGGCCAGGGGAGCCCTAGCCTTAGCCTAGGGGAGCCGAAAAGCCTAGGGGTGCCCTAGCCTGAAGGCCAGGGGAGCCCTAGCCTTAGCCTAGGGGAGCCGAAAAGCCTAGGGGTGCCCTAGCCTGAAGGCCAGGGGAGCCCTAGCCTTAGCCTAGGGGAGCCGAAAAGCCTAGGGGTGCCCTAGCCTGAAGGCCAGGGGAGCCCTAGCCTTAGCCTAGGGGAGCCGAAAAGCCTAGGGGTGCCCTAGCCTGAAGGCCAGGGGAGCCCTAGCCTTAGCCTAGGGGAGCCGAAAAGCCTAGGGGTGCCCTAGCCTGAAGGCCAGGGGAGCCCTAGCCTTAGCCTAGGGGAGCCGAAAAGCCTAGGGGTGCCCTAGCCTGAAGGCCAGGGGAGCCCTAGCCTTAGCCTAGGGGAGCCGAAAAGCCTAGGGGTGCCCTAGCCTGAAGGCCAGGGGAGCCCTAGCCTTAGCCTAGGGGAGCCGAAAAGCCTAGGGGTGCCCTAGCCTGAAGGCCAGGGGAGCCCTAGCCTTAGCCTAGGGGAGCCGAAAAGCCTAGGGGTGCCCTAGCCTGAAGGCCAGGGGAGCCCTAGCCTTAGCCTAGGGGAGCCGAAAAGCCTAGGGGTGCCCTAGCCTGAAGGCCAGGGGAGCCCTAGCCTTAGCCTAGGGGAGCCGAAAAGCCTAGGGGTGCCCTAGCCTGAAGGCCAGGGGAGCCCTAGCCTTAGCCTAGGGGAGCCGAAAAGCCTAGGGGTGCCCTAGCCTGAAGGCCAGGGGAGCCCTAGCCTTAGCCTAGGGGAGCCGAAAAGCCTAGGGGTGCCCTAGCCTGAAGGCCAGGGGAGCCCTAGCCTTAGCCTAGGGGAGCCGAAAAGCCTAGGGGTGCCCTAGCCTGAAGGCCAGGGGAGCCCTAGCCTTAGCCTAGGGGAGCCGAAAAGCCTAGGGGTGCCCTAGCCTGAAGGCCAGGGGAGCCCTAGCCTTAGCCTAGGGGAGCCGAAAAGCCTAGGGGTGCCCTAGCCTGAAGGCCAGGGGAGCCCTAGCCTTAGCCTAGGGGAGCCGAAAAGCCTAGGGGTGCCCTAGCCTGAAGGCCAGGGGAGCCCTAGCCTTAGCCTAGGGGAGCCGAAAAGCCTAGGGGTGCCCTAGCCTGAAGGCCAGGGGAGCCCTAGCCTTAGCCTAGGGGAGCCGAAAAGCCTAGGGGTGCCCTAGCCTGAAGGCCAGGGGAGCCCTAGCCTTAGCCTAGGGGAGCCGAAAAGCCTAGGGGTGCCCTAGCCTGAAGGCCAGGGGAGCCCTAGCCTTAGCCTAGGGGAGCCGAAAAGCCTAGGGGTGCCCTAGCCTGAAGGCCAGGGGAGCCCTAGCCTTAGCCTAGGGGAGCCGAAAAGCCTAGGGGTGCCCTAGCCTGAAGGCCAGGGGAGCCCTAGCCTTAGCCTAGGGGAGCCGAAAAGCCTAGGGGTGCCCTAGCCTGAAGGCCAGGGGAGCCCTAGCCTTAGCCTAGGGGAGCCGAAAAGCCTAGGGGTGCCCTAGCCTGAAGGCCAGGGGAGCCCTAGCCTTAGCCTAGGGGAGCCGAAAAGCCTAGGGGTGCCCTAGCCTGAAGGCCAGGGGAGCCCTAGCCTTAGCCTAGGGGAGCCGAAAAGCCTAGGGGTGCCCTAGCCTGAAGGCTAGGGGAGCCCTAGCCTTAGCCCTAGGGGTGCCCTAGCCTGAAGGCTAGGGGAGCCCTAGCCTTAGCCCTAGGGGAGCCTAAAGCCTAGGGGTGCCTAGCCTGAAGGTTAGGGGAGCCCTAGCCTTAGCCTAGGGGAGCCTAAAGCCTAGGGGTGCCCTAGCCTGAAGGCTAGGGGAGCCCTAGCCTTAGCCTAGGGGAGCCCTAGCCTGAAGCCTAGGGGTGCCCTAGCCTGAAGGCTAGGGGAGCCCTAGCCTTAGCCTAGGGGAGCCTAAAGCCTAGGGGTGCCCTAGCCTGAAGGCTAGGGGAGCCCTAGCCTTAGCCTAGGGGAGCCCTAGCCTGAAGCCTAGGGGTGCCCAAGCCTGAAGGCTAGGGGAGCCCTAGCCTTAGCCTAGGGGAGCCCTAGCCTGAAGCCTAGGGGTGCCCAAGCCTGAAGGCTAGGGGAGCCCTAGCCTTAGCCTAGGGGAGCCCTAGCCTGAAGCCTAGGGGTGCCCAAGCCTGAAGGCTAGGGGAGCCCTAGCCTTAGCCTAGGGGAGCCCTAGCCTGAAGCCTAGGGGTGCCCAAGCCTGAAGGCTAGGGGAGCCCTAGCCTTAGCCTAGGGGAGCCCTAGCCTGAAGCCTAGGGGTGCCCAAGCCTGAAGGCTAGGGGAGCCCTAGCCTTAGCCTAGGGGAGCCCTAGCCTGAAGCCTAGGGGTGCCCAAGCCTGAAGGCTAGGGGAGCCCTAGCCTTAGCCTAGGGGAGCCCTAGCCTGAAGCCTAGGGGTGCCCAAGCCTGAAGGCTAGGGGAGCCCTAGCCTTAGCCTAGGGGAGCCCTAGCCTGAAGCCTAGGGGTGCCCAAGCCTGAAGGCTAGGGGAGCCCTAGCCTTAGCCTAGGGGAGCCCTAGCCTGAAGCCTAGGGGTGCCCAAGCCTGAAGGCTAGGGGAGCCCTAGCCTTAGCCTAGGGGAGCCCTAGCCTGAAGCCTAGGGGTGCCCAAGCCTGAAGGCTAGGGGAGCCCTAGCCTTAGCCTAGGGGAGCCCTAGCCTGAAGCCTAGGGGTGCCCAAGCCTGAAGGCTAGGGGAGCCCTAGCCTTAGCCTAGGGGAGCCCTAGCCTGAAGCCTAGGGGTGCCCAAGCCTGAAGGCTAGGGGAGCCCTAGCCTTAGCCTAGGGGAGCCCTAGCCTGAAGCCTAGGGGTGCCCAAGCCTGAAGGCTAGGGGAGCCCTAGCCTTAGCCTAGGGGAGCCCTAGCCTGAAGCCTAGGGGTGCCCAAGCCTGAAGGCTAGGGGAGCCCTAGCCTTAGCCTAGGGGAGCCCTAGCCTGAAGCCTAGGGGTGCCCAAGCCTGAAGGCTAGGGGAGCCCTAGCCTTAGCCTAGGGGAGCCCTAGCCTGAAGCCTAGGGGTGCCCAAGCCTGAAGGCTAGGGGAGCCCTAGCCTTAGCCTAGGGGAGCCCTAGCCTGAAGCCTAGGGGTGCCCAAGCCTGAAGGCTAGGGGAGCCCTAGCCTTAGCCTAGGGGAGCCCTAGCCTGAAGCCTAGGGGTGCCCAAGCCTGAAGGCTAGGGGAGCCCTAGCCTTAGCCTAGGGGAGCCCTAGCCTGAAGCCTAGGGGTGCCCAAGCCTGAAGGCTAGGGGAGCCCTAGCCTTAGCCTAGGGGAGCCCTAGCCTGAAGCCTAGGGGTGCCCAAGCCTGAAGGCTAGGGGAGCCCTAGCCTTAGCCTAGGGGAGCCCTAGCCTGAAGCCTAGGGGTGCCCAAGCCTGAAGGCTAGGGGAGCCCTAGCCTTAGCCTAGGGGAGCCCTAGCCTGAAGCCTAGGGGTGCCCAAGCCTGAAGGCTAGGGGAGCCCTAGCCTTAGCCTAGGGGAGCCCTAGCCTGAAGCCTAGGGGTGCCCAAGCCTGAAGGCTAGGGGAGCCCTAGCCTTAGCCTAGGGGAGCCCTAGCCTGAAGCCTAGGGGTGCCCAAGCCTGAAGGCTAGGGGAGCCCTAGCCTTAGCCTAGGGAGCCCTAGCCTGAAGCCTAGGGGTGCCCAAGCCTGAAGGCTAGGGGAGCCCTAGCCTTAGCCTAGGGGAGCCCTAGCCTGAAGCCTAGGGGTGCCCAAGCCTGAAGGCTAGGGGAGCCCTAGCCTTAGCCTAGGGGAGCCCTAGCCTGAAGCCTAGGGGTGCCCAAGCCTGAAGGCTAGGGGAGCCCTAGCCTTAGCCTAGGGGAGCCCTAGCCTGAAGCCTAGGGGTGCCCAAGCCTGAAGGCTAGGGGAGCCCTAGCCTTAGCCTAGGGGAGCCCTAGCCTGAAGCCTAGGGGTGCCCAAGCCTGAAGGCTAGGGGAGCCCTAGCCTTAGCCTAGGGGAGCCCTAGCCTGAAGCCTAGGGGTGCCCAAGCCTGAAGGCTAGGGGAGCCCTAGCCTTAGCCTAGGGGAGCCCTAGCCTGAAGCCTAGGGGTGCCCAAGCCTGAAGGCTAGGGGAGCCCTAGCCTTAGCCTAGGGGAGCCCTAGCCTGAAGCCTAGGGGTGCCCAAGCCTGAAGGCTAGGGGAGCCCTAGCCTTAGCCTAGGGGAGCCCTAGCCTGAAGCCTAGGGGTGCCCAAGCCTGAAGGCTAGGGGAGCCCTAGCCTTAGCCTAGGGGAGCCCTAGCCTGAAGCCTAGGGGTGCCCAAGCCTGAAGGCTAGGGGAGCCCTAGCCTTAGCCTAGGGGAGCCCTAGCCTGAAGCCTAGGGGTGCCCAAGCCTGAAGGCTAGGGGAGCCCTAGCCTTAGCCTAGGGGAGCCCTAGCCTGAAGCCTAGGGGTGCCCAAGCCTGAAGGCTAGGGGAGCCCTAGCCTTAGCCTAGGGGAGCCCTAGCCTGAAGCCTAGGGGTGCCCAAGCCTGAAGGCTAGGGGAGCCCTAGCCTTAGCCTAGGGGAGCCCTAGCCTGAAGCCTAGGGGTGCCCAAGCCTGAAGGCTAGGGGAGCCCTAGCCTTAGCCTAGGGGAGCCCTAGCCTGAAGCCTAGGGGTGCCCAAGCCTGAAGGCTAGGGGAGCCCTAGCCTTAGCCTAGGGGAGCCCTAGCCTGAAGCCTAGGGGTGCCCAAGCCTGAAGGCTAGGGGAGCCCTAGCCTTAGCCTAGGGGAGCCCTAGCCTGAAGCCTAGGGGTGCCCAAGCCTGAAGGCTAGGGGAGCCCTAGCCTTAGCCTAGGGGAGCCCTAGCCTGAAGCCTAGGGGTGCCCAAGCCTGAAGGCTAGGGGAGCCCTAGCCTTAGCCTAGGGGAGCCCTAGCCTGAAGCCTAGGGGTGCCCAAGCCTGAAGGCTAGGGGAGCCCTAGCCTTAGCCTAGGGGAGCCCTAGCCTGAAGCCTAGGGGTGCCCAAGCCTGAAGGCTAGGGGAGCCCTAGCCTTAGCCTAGGGGAGCCCTAGCCTGAAGCCTAGGGGTGCCCTAGCCTGAAGGCTAGGGGAGCCCTAGCCTTAGCCTAGGGGAGCCCTAGCCTGAAGCCTAGGGGTGCCCTAGCCTGAAGGCTAGGGGAGCCCTAGCCTTAGCCTAGGGGAGCCCTAGCCTGAAGCCTAGGGGTGCCCTAGCCTGAAGCCTAGGGGAGCCCTAGCCTTAGCCTAGGGGAGCCCTAGCCTGAAGCCTAGGGGAGCCCTAGCCTTAGCCTAGGGGAGCCCTAGCCTAAAGCCTAGGGGTGCCCTAGCCTGAAGCCTAGGGAGCCCTAGCCTTAGCCTAGGGGAGCCCTAGCCTAAAGCCTAGGGGTGCCCTAGCCTGAAGCCTAGGGGAGCCCTAGCCTTAGCCTAGGGGAGCCCTAGCCTAAAGCCTAGGGGTGCCCTAGCCTGAAGCCTAGGGGAGCCCTAGCCTTAGCCTAGGGGAGCCCTAGCCTAAAGCCTAGGGGTGCCCTAGCCTGAAGCCTAGGGGAGCCCTAGCCTTAGCCTAGGGGAGCCCTAGCCTAAAGCCTAGGGGTGCCCTAGCCTGAAGCCTAGGGGAGCCCTAGCCTTAGCCTAGGGGAGCCCTAGCCTAAAGCCTAGGGGTGCCCTAGCCTGAAGGCCTAGGGGAGCCCTAGCCTTAGCCTAGGGGAGCCCTAGCCTAAAGCCTAGGGGTGCCCTAGCCTGAAGGCTAGGGGAGCCCTAGCCTTAGCCTAGGGGAGCCCTAGCCTAAAGCCTAGGGGTGCCCTAGCCTGAAGGCTAGGGGAGCCCTAGCCTTAGCCTAGGGGAGCCCTAGCCTAAAGCCTAGGGGTGCCCTAGCCTGAAGGCTAGGGGAGCCCTAGCCTTAGCCTAGGGGAGCCCTAGCCTAAAGCCTAGGGGTGCCCTAGCCTGAAGGCTAGGGGAGCCCTAGCCTTAGCCTAGGGGAGCCCTAGCCTAAAGCCTAGGGGTGCCCTAGCCTGAAGGCTAGGGGAGCCCTAGCCTTAGCCTAGGGGAGCCCTAGCCTAAAGCCTAGGGGTGCCCTAGCCTGAAGGCTAGGGGAGCCCTAGCCTTAGCCTAGGGGAGCCCTAGCCTAAAGCCTAGGGGTGCCCTAGCCTGAAGGCTAGGGGAGCCCTAGCCTTAGCCTAGGGGAGCCCTAGCCTAAAGCCTAGGGGTGCCCTAGCCTGAAGGCTAGGGGAGCCCTAGCCTTAGCCTAGGGGAGCCCTAGCCTAAAGCCTAGGGGTGCCCTAGCCTGAAGGCTAGGGAGCCCTAGCCTTAGCCTAGGGGAGCCCTAGCCTAAAGCCTAGGGGTGCCCTAGCCTGAAGGCTAGGGGAGCCCTAGCCTTAGCCTAGGGGAGCCCTAGCCTAAAGCCTAGGGGTGCCCTAGCCTGAAGGCTAGGGGAGCCCTAGCCTTAGCCTAGGGGAGCCCTAGCCTAAAGCCTAGGGGTGCCCTAGCCTGAAGGCTAGGGGAGCCCTAGCCTTAGCCTAGGGGAGCCCTAGCCTAAAGCCTAGGGGTGCCCTAGCCTGAAGGCTAGGGGAGCCCTAGCCTTAGCCTAGGGGAGCCCTAGCCTAAAGCCTAGGGGTGCCCTAGCCTGAAGGCTAGGGAGCCCTAGCCTTAGCCTAGGGGAGCCCTAGCCTAAAGCCTAGGGGTGCCCTAGCCTGAAGCTAGGGGAGCCCTAGCCTTAGCCTAGGGGAGCCCTAGCCTAAAGCCTAGGGGTGCCCTAGCCTGAAGGCTAGGGGAGCCCTAGCCTTAGCCTAGGGGAGCCCTAGCCTAAAGCCTAGGGGTGCCCTAGCCTGAAGCCTAGGGGAGCCCTAGCCTTAGCCTAGGGGAGCCCTAGCCTAAAGCCTAGGGGTGCCCTAGCCTGAAGCCTAGGGGAGCCCTAGCCTTAGCCTAGGGGAGCCCTAGCCTAAAGCCTAGGGGTGCCCTAGCCTGAAGCCTAGGGGAGCCCTAGCCTTAGCCTAGGGGAGCCCTAGCCTAAAGCCTAGGGGTGCCCTAGCCTGAAGCCTAGGGGAGCCCTAGCCTTAGCCTAGGGGAGCCCTAGCCTAAAGCCTAGGGGTGCCCTAGCCTGAAGCCTAGGGGAGCCCTAGCCTTAGCCTAGGGGAGCCCTAGCCTAAAGCCTAGGGGTGCCCTAGCCTGAAGGCCTAGGGGAGCCCTAGCCTTAGCCTAGGGGAGCCCTAGCCTAAAGCCTAGGGGTGCCCTAGCCTGAAGCCTAGGGGAGCCCTAGCCTTAGCCTAGGGGAGCCCTAGCCTAAAGCCTAGGGGTGCCCTAGCCTGAAGCCTAGGGGAGCCCTAGCCTTAGCCTAGGGGAGCCCTAGCCTAAAGCCTAGGGGTGCCCTAGCCTGAAGGCTAGGGGAGCCCTAGCCTTAGCCTAGGGGAGCCCTAGCCTAAAGCCTAGGGGTGCCCTAGCCTGAAGGCTAGGGGAGCCCTAGCCTTAGCCTAGGGGAGCCCTAGCCTAAAGCCTAGGGGTGCCCTAGCCTGAAGGCTAGGGGAGCCCTAGCCTTAGCCTAGGGAGCCCTAGCCTAAAGCCTAGGGGTGCCCTAGCCTGAAGGCTAGGGGAGCCCTAGCCTTAGCCTAGGGGAGCCCTAGCCTAAAGCCTAGGGGTGCCCTAGCCTGAAGGCTAGGGGAGCCCTAGCCTTAGCCTAGGGGAGCCCTAGCCTAAAGCCTAGGGGTGCCCTAGCCTGAAGGCTAGGGGAGCCCTAGCCTTAGCCTAGGGGAGCCCTAGCCTAAAGCCTAGGGGTGCCCTAGCCTGAAGGCTAGGGGAGCCCTAGCCTTAGCCTAGGGGAGCCCTAGCCTAAAGCCTAGGGGTGCCCTAGCCTGAAGGCTAGGGGAGCCCTAGCCTTAGCCTAGGGGAGCCCTAGCCTAAAGCCTAGGGGTGCCCTAGCCTGAAGGCTAGGGGAGCCCTAGCCTTAGCCTAGGGGAGCCCTAGCCTAAAGCCTAGGGGAGCCCTAGCCTGAAGGCTAGGGGAGCCCTAGCCTTAGCCTAGGGGAGCCAGACCTAGCCTGAAGCCTAGGGGAGCCCCCTAGCCTAGGGCCAAAGCCTAGGGAGCCCTAGCCTGAAGGCTAGGGGAGCCCTAGCCTTAGCCTAGGGGAGCCTAAAGCCTAGGGGAGCCCTAGCCTGAAGGCTAGGGGAGCCCTAGCCTTAGCCTAGGGGAGCCTAAAGCCTAGGGGAGCCCTAGCCTGAAGGCTAGGGGAGCCCTAGCCTTAGCCTAGGGGAGCCTAAAGCCTAGGGGAGCCCTAGCCTGAAGGCTAGGGGAGCCCTAGCCTTAGCCTAGGGGAGCCTAAAGCCTAGGGGAGCCCTAGCCTGAAGGCTAGGGGAGCCCTAGCCTTAGCCTAGGGGAGCCTAAAGCCTAGGGGAGCCCTAGCCTGAAGGCTAGGGGAGCCCTAGCCTTAGCCTAGGGGAGCCTAAAGCCTAGGGGAGCCCTAGCCTGAAGGCTAGGGGAGCCCTAGCCTTAGCCTAGGGGAGCCTAAAGCCTAGGGGAGCCCTAGCCTGAAGGCTAGGGGAGCCCTAGCCTTAGCCTAGGGGAGCCTAAAGCCTAGGGGAGCCCTAGCCTGAAGGCTAGGGGAGCCCTAGCCTTAGCCTAGGGGAGCCTAAAGCCTAGGGGAGCCCTAGCCTGAAGGCTAGGGAGCCCTAGCCTTAGCCTAGGGGAGCCTAAAGCCTAGGGGAGCCCTAGCCTGAAGGCTAGGGGAGCCCTAGCCTTAGCCTAGGGGAGCCTAAAGCCTAGGGGAGCCCTAGCCTGAAGGCTAGGGGAGCCCTAGCCTTAGCCTAGGGGAGCCTAAAGCCTAGGGGAGCCCTAGCCTGAAGGCTAGGGGAGCCCTAGCCTTAGCCTAGGGGAGCCTAAAGCCTAGGGGAGCCCTAGCCTGAAGGCTAGGGGAGCCCTAGCCTTAGCCTAGGGGAGCCTAAAGCCTAGGGGAGCCCTAGCCTGAAGGCTAGGGGAGCCCTAGCCTTAGCCTAGGGGAGCCTAAAGCCTAGGGGAGCCCTAGCCTGAAGGCTAGGGGAGCCCTAGCCTTAGCCTAGGGGAGCCTAAAGCCTAGGGGAGCCCTAGCCTGAAGGCTAGGGGAGCCCTAGCCTTAGCCTAGGGGAGCCTAAAGCCTAGGGGAGCCCTAGCCTGAAGGCTAGGGGAGCCCTAGCCTTAGCCTAGGGGAGCCTAAAGCCTAGGGGAGCCCTAGCCTGAAGGCTAGGGGAGCCCTAGCCTTAGCCTAGGGGAGCCTAAAGCCTAGGGGAGCCCTAGCCTGAAGGCTAGGGGAGCCCTAGCCTTAGCCTAGGGGAGCCTAAAGCCTAGGGGAGCCCTAGCCTGAAGGCTAGGGGAGCCCTAGCCTTAGCCTAGGGGAGCCTAAAGCCTAGGGGAGCCCTAGCCTGAAGGCTAGGGGAGCCCTAGCCTTAGCCTAGGGGAGCCTAAAGCCTAGGGGAGCCCTAGCCTGAAGGCTAGGGGAGCCCTAGCCTTAGCCTAGGGGAGCCTAAAGCCTAGGGGAGCCCTAGCCTGAAGGCTAGGGGAGCCCTAGCCTTAGCCTAGGGGAGCCTAAAGCCTAGGGGAGCCCTAGCCTGAAGGCTAGGGGAGCCCTAGCCTTAGCCTAGGGGAGCCTAAAGCCTAGGGGAGCCCTAGCCTGAAGGCTAGGGGAGCCCTAGCCTTAGCCTAGGGGAGCCTAAAGCCTAGGGGAGCCCTAGCCTGAAGGCTAGGGGAGCCCTAGCCTTAGCCTAGGGGAGCCTAAAGCCTAGGGGAGCCCTAGCCTGAAGGCTAGGGGAGCCCTAGCCTTAGCCTAGGGGAGCCTAAAGCCTAGGGGAGCCCTAGCCTGAAGGCTAGGGGAGCCCTAGCCTTAGCCTAGGGGAGCCTAAAGCCTAGGGGAGCCCTAGCCTGAAGGCTAGGGGAGCCCTAGCCTTAGCCTAGGGGAGCCTAAAGCCTAGGGGAGCCCTAGCCTGAAGGCTAGGGGAGCCCTAGCCTTAGCCTAGGGGAGCCTAAAGCCTAGGGGAGCCCTAGCCTGAAGGCTAGGGGAGCCCTAGCCTTAGCCTAGGGGAGCCTAAAGCCTAGGGGAGCCCTAGCCTGAAGGCTAGGGGAGCCCTAGCCTTAGCCTAGGGGAGCCTAAAGCCTAGGGGAGCCCTAGCCTGAAGGCTAGGGGAGCCCTAGCCTTAGCCTAGGGGAGCCTAAAGCCTAGGGGAGCCTAGCCTGAAGGCTAGGGGAGCCCTAGCCTTAGCCTAGGGGAGCCTAAAGCCTAGGGGTGCCCTAGCCTGAAGGCTAGGGGAGCCCTAGCCTTAGCCTAGGGGAGCCTAAAGCCTAGGGGAGCCTAGCCTGAAGGCTAGGGGAGCCCTAGCCTTAGCCTAGGGGAGCCTAAAGCCTAGGGGTGCCCTAGCCTGAAGGCTAGGGGAGCCCTAGCCTTAGCCTAGGGGAGCCTAAAGCCTAGGGGTGCCCTAGCCTGAAGGCTAGGGGAGCCCTAGCCTTAGCCTAGGGGTGCTCTAGCCTGAAGGCTAGGG
>NW_027458614.1:0-28086 GCF_050624435.1 Tenrec ecaudatus | reverse complement strand
CCCTAGCGTAAGCCTAGGGGTGCCCTAGCCTAACCCTAGGGGTGCCCTAGCCTAAGCCTAAGGGTGCCCTCGCCTAAGCCTAGGGGTGCCGTAGCCGTAGGCTAGAGGAGCCCTAGCCTTAGCCTTAGCCTAGGTGTGCCCTAGCCTAAGCCTAGGGGTGCCCTTGCCAAAGCCTAGGGGTGCCCTAGCCTTAGGCTAGGGGAGCCCTAGCTTTAGCCTAAGCCTAGAGGTGCCCTAGCCTAAGGCTACGGGTGCCCTGGCCTTAGGCTAGGGGATCCCTAGATTTAGCCTAAGCCTAAGGGTACCCGAATCTAAGCCTAGGGGTGCCCTAGCCTAAGCCTAGAGGTGCTCTAGCCTTAGGCTAGGGGAGCCCTAGCCTTAGCCTAAGCCTAGGTGTGCCCTAGCCTAAGCCAAGTGTACCCTAGCCTTAGCCTAGGGGTGCCCTAGCCTAAGCCTACAGGTGCCCTAGCCTGAGGCTAGGGGAGCCCTAGCCTTAGTCTAGCCTATGATTGCCCTAGCCTAAGCCTAGGGGTGCCATAGGCTGAGTCTAGGGGTGCCCTAGCCTGAGGCTAGGGGAGCCGTAGCTTTAGCCTAAGCCTAGGTGTGCCCTAGCCTAAGCCTAGGGGTGCCCTAGCCTAAGCCTAGGGGTGCCCTAGCCTAAGCCTTGGGGTGACCTAGCCTAAGCGTAGGGGTGCCCTAGCCTAAGCCTAGGGGTGCCCTAGCCTTAGGCTAGGGGAGCCCTAGCCATAGCCTAAGTCTAGGGGTGCCCTAGCCTAAGCCTAGGTGTGCCCTAGCCTAAGCCTAGGGGTGCCCTAGCCTTAGGCTAGGGGAGCCAATGCCTTAGCCTAAACACGGGGTGCCCTAGCCTAAGCCTAGGGGTGCCCTTGCGTAAGCATAGGGGTGCCCGAGCCTAAGCCTAGGGGTGCCCTAGCTTTAGGCTAGGGGAACCCTAGTCTTAGCCTAAGCCTAGGAGTGCCCTATCCTAACCCTAGGGGTGCCCTAGCCTAACCCTAGGGGTGCCCTAACCTAAGCCTAGGGGTGCCCTAGCCTTAGGCTAGAGAAGCCTTAGCCTTAGCCTTAGCCTAGGGGTGCCCTAGCCTAAGCCTAGGGGTGCCCTAGCCTAAGCCTAGGGGTGCCCTAGCCTAAGCCTAGGGTTGCCCTAGCCTTAGGCTAGAGAAGCCCTAGCCTTAGCCTTAGCCTAGGGGTGCCCTAGCCTAAGCCTAGGGGTATCCTAGCCTAAGCCTAGGGATACCCTAGCCTAAGCCTACGGGTGCCCTAACCTTAGGATAGGGGAGCCCTAGTTTAGCCTAAGCCTAGTTGTGCCCTAGCCTAAGCCTAGGGGTGCCCTAGCCTAAGCCTAGGGGTGGTCTAGCCTTAGGCTAGGGGTGCCTTAGCCTAAGCCTACGGGTGCCCTAGCCTGAGGCTAGGGGAGCCCTAGCTTTAGCCTAAGCCTAGCGGTGCCATAGCCTAAGCCTAGGGGTGCCCTAGCCTGAGCCTAGGGGTGCCCTAGCCTGAACCTAGGGGTGCCCTAGCCTAAGCCTATGGGTGCCCTAGCCTGAGGCTAGGGGAGTCCTAGCCTGAGTCTAGCCTAGGATTGCCCTAGCCTAAGCCTAGGGGTGCCATAGCCTGAGTCTAGGGGTGCCCTAGCCTTAGGCTACGAGAGCCTTAGCCTTAGCGTAAGCCTAGGATTGCCCTAACCTAAGTCTACGGGTGCCCTAACAAAAGCCTAGGGGTGCCCTAGCCTTAGGGTAGGGGAGCCCTACCTTTAGCCTAAGCCTAGGGGTGCCCTAGCCTAAGCCTAGGGGTGCCTTAGCCTAAGCCTAGGGGAGCACTAGCCTAAGTCTAGGGGTGCCATAGCCTAAGCTTACGGGTGCCTTAGCATAAGCCTAGGTGTGCCCTAGCCTAAGTCTAGGGGTGCCCTAGCCTAAGCCTAGGGGTGCCCTCGCCTAAGCCTCGGGGTAACCTAGCCTAAGCCTAGGGGTGCCCTATCCTTAGATTAGGGGAGCCCTAGCCTTAGCCAAAGCCTAGGGGTGCCCTAGCCTAAGCCTAGGGGTGCCCTAGCCTAAGCCTAGGGGTGCCCTAGTCTTAGGCTGGGGGAGCCCTAGCCTTAGCCTAATCCTAGGGGTACCCTAGCTTAAGCCTAGGGGTGCCCTAGCCTAAACCAAGGGGTGCCCAAGCCTAAGCTTAGGGGTGCCCTAGCCTTACGCTAGGGGAGCCCTAGTTTAGCCTAAGCCTAGTTGTGCCCTAGCCTAAGCCTAGGGGTGCCCTAGCATAAGCCTAGGGGTGGTCTAGCCTTAGGCTAGGGGTGCCTCAGCCTAAGCCTAGGGGTGCCCTAGGCTGAGGCTAGGGGAGCCCTAGCTTTAGCCTAAGCCTAGGGGTAACCAAGCCTAAGACTAGGGGTGACCTAGCCTGAGGCTAGGTGAGCCCTAGCCTTAGCCTAAGCTTAGGGTTGCCCAAGCCTAAGCTTAGGTGTGCCCTAGCCTAAGCCTAGGTGTGTCCTAGCCTAAGCCTAGGGGTGCCCTAGAATAAGCCTAAGGGTGCACTAGCCTAAGCCTAGGGGTGCCCTAGCCTAAGCCTAGGGGTGCCCTAGCATTAAGCGAGGTGAGCCCTAGCCTTAGCCTAAGGCTAGGGGTGCCCTAGCTTAAGCCTAGGGTTACCTACACTAAGCCTAGGTGTGCCCTAGCCTTAGGTTTGGGGAGCCCTAGCCTTAGCCTAAGCCTAGGGGTGCCCTAGCCTAAGCCTAGGGGTGCCCTAACCTACGCCTAGGGGTGCCCTAGCCTTAGGCTAGTGGAGCCCTAGCCTTAGCCAAAGCCTAGCGGTGCCCTCGCCTAAACTTAGGGGTGCCCTAGCCTAAGCCTAGGGGTGCCCTAAACTAAGCCTAGGGGTTCCCTAGCCTAAGCCTAGGGGTGCCCTAGCCTAAGCCTTGGGGTGCCCTAGCCTAAGCGTAGGGATGCCCTAGCCTAAGCCTAGGCGTGCCCTAGCCTTAGGCTAGGGGAGCCCGAGCCTTAGCCTAAGCCTAGGGGTTCCCTAGCCTAGGCCTAGGTGTGCCCTAGCCTAAGCCTAGGGATGCCCTAGCCTTAGGCTAGGGGAGCCAAAGCCTTAACCTAAGCTAGGGGTGCCCTAGCCTAAGCTTAGGGGTGCCCTAGCGTAAGCCTAGGGGTGCCCTAGCATTAGGGGAGGAGAGCCCTAGCCTTAGCCTAAGGCTAGGGGTGCCCTAGCCTAAGCCTAGGGTTACCTAGCCTAAGCCTAGGCGTACCCTAGCCTTAGGTTTGGGGAGCCCTCGACATAACCTAAGCCTAGAGGTGCCCTAGCCTAAGCCTAGGGGTGCTCTAACCTAAGCCTAGGGGTGCCCCAGCCTTAGGCTAGGGGAGCCCTAGCCTTAGCCTAAGCCTAGGGGTGCCCTAGCCTAAGACTAGGGGTGCCCTAGCCTAAGACTAGGGGTGCCCTAGCCTAAGCCTAGGGGTGCCCTAGCCTTAGGCTAGGGGTGCCCTAGCCTTAGGCTAGGGGAGCCCTAGCCTTAGCCTAAGCCTAGGGGTGCCCTAGCCTAAGACTAGGGGTGCCCTAGCCTAAGACTAGGGGTGCCCTAGCCTAAGCCTAGGGGTGCCCTAGCCTTAGGCTAGGGGAACCCTAGCCTTAGCCTAAGCCTAGGCGTGCCCTAGCGTAAGCCTACGAGTGCCCTAGCCTAAACCTAGGGGTGCCCTAGCCTAACCCTAGGGGTGCCCTATCCTAAGCCTAGGGGTGCCCTAGCCTTAGGCTAGAGAAGCCCTAGCCTTAGCCTTAGCATAGGGGTGCCCTAGCCTAAGCCTGGGGGTGCCATAGCCTAAGCCTAGGGGTGCCCTAGCCTAAGCCTTGGGTTGTTCTAGCCTTAGGCTACGGGAGCCTTAGCCTTAGCCTAAGCCTAGGGGTGCCCTAGCCTGAGCCTAGGGGTGCCCTAGCCTAAGCGTAGGGGTGCCCTAGCCTGAAACTAGGGGAGTCCTAGCCTGAGTCTAGCCTAGGATTGCCCTAGCCTAAGCCTAGGGGTGCCATAGCCTGAGTCTAGGGGTGCCCTAGCCTTAGGCTACGGGAGCCTTAGCCTTAGTCTAAGCCTAGGATTGCTCTAGCCTAAGTATACGGGTGCCCTAACAAAAGCCTAGGGGTGCCCTATCCTTAGGGTAGGGGAGCCCTTCCTTTAGCCTAAGCCTAGGGGTGCCCTAGCCTAAGCCTAGGGGTGCCTTAGCCTAAGCCTAGGGGAGCACTAGCCTAAGTCTAGGGGTGCCATAGCCTAAGCTTACGGGTGCCTTAGCATAAGCCTAGGTGTGCCCCAGCCTAAGTCTAGGGGTGCCCTAGCCTAAGCCTAGGGGTGCCCTCGCCTAAGCCTCGGGGTACCCTAGCCTAAGCCTAGGGGTGCCCTATCCTTAGACTAGGGGAGCCCTAGCCTTAGCCAAAGCCTAGGGGTGCCCTAGCCTAAGCCTAGGGGTGCCCTAGCCTAAGCCTAGGGGTGCCAGAGCCTTAGGCTAGGGGAGCCCTAGCCTTAGCCTAATCCTAGGGGTACCCTAGCCTAAGCCTAGGGTTGCCCTAGCCTAAACCAAGGGGTGCCCAAGCCTAAGCTTAGGGGTGCCCTAGTCTGAGGCTACGTGAGCCCTAGCCTTAGCCTAATCCTAGGGGTACCCTAGCCTAAGCCTAGGGGTGCCATAGCCTAAGCCTTGGGGTGCCCTAGCCTAAGCCTACGGGTGCCCTAGCCTTACGCTAGGGGAGCCCTAGTTTAGCCTAAGCCTAGTTGTGCCCTAGCCTAAGCCTAGGGGTGCCCTAGCCTAAGCCTAGGGGTGGTCTAGCCTTAGGCTAGGGGTACCTTAGCCTAAGCCTAGGGGTGCCCTAGGCTGAGGCTCGGGGAGCCCTAGCTTTAGCCTAAGCCTAGGGGTGCCCTAGCCTAAGCGTAGGGGTGCCCTAGCCTGAGCCTAGGGGTGCCCTAGCCTGAGGCTAGTGGAACCCTAGCCTTAGTCTAGCCTAGGATTGCCCTAGCCTAAGCCTAGCGGTGCCACAGCATGAGTCTAGGGGTGCCCTAGCCTGAGGCTAGGGGAACCGTAGCCTTAGCCTAAGCCTAGGCGTGCCCTAGCCTAAGCCTAGGGGTTCCCTAACCTAAGCCTAGGGGTGCCCTAGCCTAAGATTTGGGGTGCCCAAGCCTTAGGCTAGGGGAGCCCTAGCCTTAGCCTAAGCCTAGGGGTGCCCTAGCCTAAGCCTAGGGATGCCCTCGCCTAAGTCTAGGGGTGCTCTACATTTAGGCTAGGGGAGCCCTAGCCTTAGCCTAAGCCTAGGGGTGCCCTAGCCTAAACCAAGGGGTGCCCAAGCCTAAGCTTAGTGGTGCCCTAGCCTGAGGCTATGTGAGCCCTAGCCTTAGCCTAAACTTAGGGGTGCCCTAGCCTAAGCCTAGGGGTGCCCTAGCCTAAGCCTTGGGGTGTTCTAGCCTTAGGCTACGGGAGTCTTAGCCTTAGCCTAAGCCTAGGGGTGCCCGAGCCTGAGCCTAGGGGTGCCCTAGCCTAAGCCTAGGGGTGCCCTAGCCTGAGGCTAGGGGAGTCCTAGCCTGAGTCTAGCCTAGGATTGCCCTAGCCTAAGCCTAGGGGTGCCATAGCCTGAGTCTAGGGGTGCCCTAGCCTTAGGCTACGGGAGCCTTAGCCTTAGCCTAAGCCTAGGATTGCCATAGCCTAAGTCTACGGGTGCCCTAACAAAAGCCTAGGGGTGCCCTAGCCTTAGGGTAGGGGAGCCCTACCTTTAGCCTAAGCCTAGGGGTGCCCTAGCCTAAGCCTAGGGGTGCCCTAGCCTAAGCCTAGGGGTGCACTAGCCTAAGTCTAGGGGTGCCATAGCATAAGCTTACGGGTGCCTTAGCATAAGCCTAGGTGTGCCCTAGCCTAAGTCTTGCGGTGCCCTAGCCTAAGCCTAGGGGTGCCCTAGCCTTAGGCTAGAGAAGCCTTAGCCTTAGCCTTAGCCTAGGGGTGCCCTAGCCTAAGCCTAGGGGTGCCCTAGCCTAAGCCTAGGGGTGCCCTAGCCTAAGCCTAGGGTTGCCCTAGCCTTAGGCTAGAGAAGCCCTAGCCTTAGCCTTAGCCTAGGGGTGCCCTAGCCTAAGCCTAGGGGTATCCTAGCCTAAGCCTGGGGGTGCCCTAGCCTAAGCCTAGGGATACCCTAGCCTAAGCGTACGGGTGCCCTAACCTTAGGATAGGGGAGCCCTAGTTTAGCCTAAGCCTAGTTGTGCCCTAGCCTAAGCCTAGGGGTGCCCTAGCCTAAGCCTAGGGGTGGTCTAGCCTTAGGCTAGGGGTGCCTTAGCCTAAGCCTACGGGTGCCCTAGCCTGAGGCTAGGGGAGCCCTAGCTTTAGCCTAAGCCTAGGGTTGCCCTAGCCTAAGCCTAGGGGTGCCCTAGCCTGAGCCTAGGGGTGCCCTAGCCTGAACCTACGGGTGCCCTAGCCTGAGGATAAGGAAACCCTAGCCTTACTCTAGCCTAGGATTGACCTAGCCTAAGCCTAGGGGTGACTCAGCATGAGTCTAGGGGTGCCCTAGCCTGAGGCTAGGGGAGCCGTAGCCTTAGCCTAAGCCTAGGGGTGCCATAGCCTAAGCCTAGGGGTGCCCTAGCTTAAGCTTTGGGGTGCCTAAGCCTTAGGCTAGGGGAGCCCTAGCCTTAGCCTAAGCCTAGGGATGCCCTAGCCTAAGTCTAGGGGTGCTCTACATTTAGGCTAGGGGAGCCCTAGCCTTAGCCTAAGCCTAGGGGTGCCCTAGCCTAAGCCAAAGGGTGCCCAAGCCTAAGCCTAGGGGTGCCCTAGCCTGAGGCTAGGTGAGCCCTAGACTTAGCCTAAGCCTAGGGGTGCCCTAGCCTAAGCCTAGGGGTGCCCTAGCCTAAGCCTTGGGGTGCTCTAGCCTTAGCCTAAGTCTAGGGATGCTCTTGCCTGAGACTAGGTGTGCCTTAGCCTGAGTCTGGGGTGCCCTAGCCTGAGGCTATGGGAACCCTAGCCTTAGCCTAAGGCTAGGGGTGCCCTAGACGAAGCCTAGTGGTGCCCTAGCCTGAGCCTAGGGGTGCCCTAGCCTGAGGCTAGGGGAGCCCTAGCCTTAGCCTAAGCCTAGGATTGCACTAGCCCAAGTCTACGGGTGCCCTAACCAAAGCCTAGGGGAGCCCTAGCCTTAGCCTAAGCCTAGGGGTGCCCTAGCCTAAGCCAAGGGGTAACCAAGCCTAAGACTAGGGGTGACCTAGCCTGAGGCTAGGTGAGCCCTAGCCTTAGACTAAGTCTAGGGGTGCCCTAGCCTTAACATAGGGGTGCCCTAGCCTAAGCCTTGGGGTGCTCTAGCCTTAGGCAACGGGAGCCTTAGCCTTAGGCTAAGCCTAGGGGTGCCCTATCCTGAGCCTAGGGGTGCCCTAGCCTAAGCCTAGGGGTGCCCTAGCCTGAGGCTAGGGGAGTCCTAGCCTGAGTCTAGCCTAGGATTGCCCTAGCCTATGCCTAGCGGTGCCAAAGCCTGAGTCTAAGGGTGCCCTAGCCTTAAGCTACGGGAGCCTTAGCCTTAGCCTAAACCTAGGGGTGCCCTAGCCTGAGCCTAGGGGTGCCCTAGCCTAAGCCTAGGGGTGCCCTAGCCTGAGGCTAGGGGAGCCCTAGCCTTAGCCTAGCCTAGGGGTGCCCAAGCCTAAGCCTAGGTGTGCCCTAGCCTAAGCCTAGGTGTGTCCTAGCCTAAGCCTAGGGGTGCCCTAGAATAAGCCTAAGGGTGCACTAGCCTAAGCCTAGGGGTGCCCTAGCCTAAGCCTAGGGGTGCCCTAGCATTAGGCGAGGTGAGCCCTAGCCTTAGCCTAAGGCTAGGGGTGCCCTAGCTTAAGCCTAGGGTTACCTACCCTAAGCCTAGGCGTACCCTAGCCTTAGGTTTGGGGAGCGCTAGCCTTAGCCTAAGCCTAGGGGTGCCCTAGCCTAATCCTAGGGGTGCCCTAACCTAAGCCTAGGGGTGCCCTAGCCTTAGGCTAGTGGAGCCCTAGCCTTAGCCTAAGCCTAGCGGTGCCCTAGCCTAAGCTTAGGGTTGCCCTAGCCTAAGCCTTGGGGTGCCCTAGCCTAAGCGTAGGGGTGCCCTAGCCTAAGCTTAGGGGTCCCTAGCCTTAGGCTAGGGGAGCCCTAGCCTTAGCCTAAGCCTAGGGGTTCCCTAGCCTAAGCCTAGGTGTGCCCTAGCCTAAACCTAGGGGTGCCCTAGCCTTAGGCTAGGGGAGCCAAAGCCTTAACCTAAGCTAGGGGTGCCCTAGCCTAAGCCTAGGGGTGGCTAAGCGTAAGCCTTGGGGTGCCCTAGCATTAGGGGAGGAGAGCCCTAGCCTTAGCCTAAGGCTAGGGGTGCCCTAGCCTAAGCCTAGGGTTACCTAGCCTAAGCCCAGGCGTGCCCTAGCCTTAGGTTTGGGGAGCCCTCGCCATAGCCTAAGCCTAGAGGTGCCCTAGCCTAAGCCTAGGGGTGCTCTAACCTAAGCCTAGGGGTGCCCCAGCCTTATGCTAGGGGAGCCCTAGCCTTAGCCTAAGCCTAGGGGTGCCCTAGCCTAAGACTAGTGGTGCCCTAGCCTAAGACTAGGGGTGCCCTAGCCTAAGCCTAGGGGTGCCCTAGCCTTAGGCTAGGGGAACCCTAGCCTTAGCCTAAGCCTAGGGGTGCCCTAGCGTAAGCCTACGAGTGCCCTAGCCTAAACCTAGGGGTGCCCTAGCCTAACCCTAGGGGTGCCCTAGCCTAAGCCTAAGGGTTTCCTAGCCTTAGGCTAGAGAAGCCCTAGCCTTAGCCTTAGCATAGGGGTGCCCTAGCCTAAGCCTAGGGGTGCCCTAGCCTAAGCCTAGGGGTTCCCTAGCCTTAGGCTAGGGGAGTCCTAGCCTTAGCCTAAGCCTAGGGGTGCCCTAGACTAAGCCTAGAGTTACCTATGCTAAGCCTAGGCGTGCCCTAGTCTAAGCCTAGGGGTGCCCTAGCCCAAATCTAGGGGTGCCCTAACCTAAGCCTATGGGTGCCCTAGCCTTAGCCTAAGCCTAGGCGTGCCCTATCCTAAGCCTAGGGGTGCCCTAGCCTAAGCCTAGGGGTGCCCTAGCCTAACCCAAGGGGTGCCCTAGCCTTAGCCTAGGGGTGCCCTAGCCTAAGCCTGTGGGTGCCCTAGCCTAAGCCTAGGGGTGCCCTAGCCTTAGGCTAGGGGAACCCTAGCCATAGCCTAAGCCTAGGGGTGCCCTAGCCTAAGCCTAGGGCTGCCCTAATGTAAGTCTAGGGGTGCCCTTGCCTTAGGCTAGGGGAGTCCTAGCCTTAGCCTAAGGCTAGTGGTACCCTAGCCTAAGCCTAGGGTTACCTAGCCTAAGCCTAGGCGTGCCGTAGCCATAGGCTAGGGGAGCCCTAGCCTTAGCCTAAGCCTAGGGGTGCCCTAGCCTAAGCCTAGGGGTGCCCTAGCCTAAGCCTAGGGGTGCCTTAGCCTTAGCCTAGGGGTGCCCTAGCCTTAGGCTAGGGGAGTACTAGCCTTAGCCAAAGCCCGGGGGTGCCCTAGCTTAAGCCTTGGGGTGCATTAGCCTAAGCCTAGGGGTGCCCTAGCCTAAGCCTGGGCGTGCCCTAGCCTAAGCCTACGGGTGCCCTAGCCTAAGCTTAGGGATTCCCTAACCTAAGCCTAGGGGTGTCCTAGCCTTAGCCTAAGCCTAGGGGTCCCCTAGCCTAAGGCTAGGGGTGCCCTAGCCTACGCCTAGGGGTGCCGTAGCCTAAGCCTAGGGGTGCCCTAGCCTAACCCTAGGAGTGCCCTAACCTAAGCCTAGGGGTGCCCTATTCTAAGCCTAGGGGTGACCTAGCCTAAGCCTAGGGGTGCACTAGCCTAAGCCTGGGGGTTCCCTAGCCTAAGCCTAGGTGTGCCCTAGCCTAAGCCTAGGAGTGCCCTAGCCTAATCCTAGGGGTGCCCTAGCCTTAGGCTATATCAACCCTTGCCTTAGCCTCAGCCTGGAGTTGCCCTAACCTAAGCCTAGGGGTGCCCTAGCCTAAGCCTAGGGGTGCCTTAGCCTTAGCCTAGGGGTGCCCTAGCCTAAGCCTAGGGCTGCCCTAATGTAAGCCTAGGGGTGCCCTTGCCTTAGGCTAGGGGAGTCCTAGCCTTAGCCTAAGCCTAGTGGTGCCCTAGCCTAAGCCTAGGGTTACCTAGCCTAAGCCTAGGCGTGCCCTAGCCATAGACTAGGGGAGCCCTAGCCTTAGCTTAGGTGTGCCCTAGCCTAAGCCTAGGGGTGCCCTAGCCTTAGGCTATGTGAACCCTTGCCTTAGCCTAAGCCTGGAGGTGCCCTAGCCTAAGCCTAGGGGTGCCCTAGCCTAAGCCTAGGGGTGCCTTAGCCTTAGCCAAGGGGTGCCCTAGCCTTAGGCTAGGGGAGTCCTAGCCTTAGCCAAAGACGGGGGGTGCCCTAGCTTAAGCCTTGGGGTGCATTAGCCTAAGCATAGGGGTGCCCTAGCCTAAGCCTAGGTGTACCCTAGCCTAAGCCTGGGGGTGCCCTAGCCTAAGCCTAGGGGTGCCCTAGCCTAAGCTTAGGGGTTCCCTAACCTAAGCCTAGGGCTGTCCTAGCATTAGCCTAAGCCTAGGGGTCCCCTAGCCTAAGCCTAGGGGTGTCCAAGCCTACGCCTAGGGGTGCCCTAGCCTTAGGCTAGGGGAGCCCTAGCCTTACCTTAAGCCTAGTGGTGCCCTAGCCTAAGCCTAGGTGTGCCCTATCGTAAGCCTAGGGGTGCCCTAGCCTAAGCCTAGTGGTGCCCTAACCTTACGTTAAGGGAGCCCTAACCTTAGCCTAAGCCTAGGGGTGCCCTAGCCTAAGCCTAGGGTTACCTAGCGTAAGCCTAGGGGTGCCCTAGCATAAGCCTAGGGGTGCCCTAGCCTAAGCCTAGGGGTGGCCTAGCCTAAGCCTAGGGGTGCCCTAGCCTAAGCCTAGTGGTGCCCTAGCCTAAGCCTAGTGGTGCCCTAGCCTTAGGCTATGGGATCCCTTGCCTTAGCCTAAGCCTGGGGATGCCCTAGCCTAAGCCTAGGGGTGCCATAGCCATAGACTAGGGGATACCTAGCCTTATCCGAAGGCTAGAGGTGCCCTAGCCTAAGCCTAGGTGTGCCCTAGCCTAAGCCTAGGGGTGCCCTAGACTAATCCTAGGGGTGCCCTAGCCTTAGGCTATGGGAACCCTTGCCTTAGCCTAAGCTTGGAGGTGCCCTAGCCTAAGCCTACGGGTGTCCTACCCTAAGCCTAGGGGTGCCCTAGCCTAAGCCTAGGGGTACCCTAGCCTAAGCCTAGGGGTGCCCTAGCCTTAGGCTAGAGAAGCCCTATCCTTAGTCTAAGCCTAGGGGTGCCCTATCCTAAGCCTAGGGGTGCGCTAGCCTAAGCTTGGGGTGCCCTAACCTTAGGCTAGGGAAGCCCTAGCCTTAGCCTAAGCCTAGGGGTGCCCTAGCCTAAGCCTAGGGGTGCCCTAACCTTAGGCTAGGGAAGCCCTAGCCTTAGCCTAAGCCTAGGGGTGCCCTAGCCTAAGCCTAGGGGTGCCCTATCCAAAGCCTAGGGCTGCCCTAGCCTAAGCTTAGGGGTGCCCTAGCCTAAGCCTAGGTGTGCCCTAGCTTTAGGCTATTGGAACCCTAGCCTTAGCCTAAGCCTGGGGGTGCCCGAGCCTAAGCCTAGGGGTGCCCTAGCCTTAGGCTAGGGGAGTCGTAGCCTTAGCTTAAGCCGACGGGTGCCCTAACCTATGCCTAGGGTGCCCTAGCCTAAGCCTAGGGGTTCCCAAGCCTAAGCCTAGGGGTGCCATACCCTAAGCTAGGGGTGCCCTAGCCTAAGCTTAGGGGTGCCATAGCCTAAGCCTAGGGGTGCCCTAGCCTTAGGCTAGGGGAGCCCTAGACTTAGCCTAAGCCTAGGGGTGCCCTAGCCTAAGCTTAGTGGTGCCGTAACCTTAGGCTAGGGAATCCCTAGCCTTAGGCTAATTTTAGGGGTGCCCTAGCCTAATCCTAGGGGTGCCCTAGCCTAAGCTTAGGTGTGCCCTAACCTAAGCCTAGGGGTGCCCTAGCCTTAGGCTAGGGGTGCCCTAGCATTAGCCTAAACCTAGGGGTTCCCTAGCCTAAGCCTAGGGGTGCCCTAGCCTTAGGCTATGGGAGCCCTAGCCTTAGCCAAGCTAGGGGTGCCCTAGCCTACGCTTAGGGGTGCCCTAGCCTAAGCCTAGGTGTGCCCTAGCCTAAGCCGAGGGGTGCCCTAGCCAAAGCCTAGGGGTGCCCAAGGCTTAGGCTATGGGAACCCTAGCTTTAGCCTAAGCCTAGGGGTGCCCTAGCCTAAGCCTAGGGTTGCCCTAGCCTAAGCTTAGGGGTGCCCTAGCCTAAGCCTAGGGGTGCCCTAGCGTAAGCCTAGGGGTACCCTATCCTAAGCCTAGGTGTGTCCTAGCCTAAGCCTAGGGGTGCAATAGCCTAAGCCTGGAGGTGCCCTAGCCTTAGGCTAGGGGAGCCCTAGCCTTAGCCTAAGCCTAGTGGTGCCCTAGCCTAAGCCTAGGGTTACCTAGCCTAAGGCTAGGCGTGCCGTAGCCATAAGCTAGGGGAATCCTAGCCTTAGCCTAAGCCTAGAGGTGCCCTAGCCTAAGCCTAGGGGTGCCCTAGCCTAAGCCTAGGGGTGCCCTAGCATTAGCCTTGGGGTGCCCTAGCCTTAGGCTAGGGGAGTCCTAGCCTCAGTCAAAGCCGGGGGAGCTCTAGCTTAAGCCTTGGGGTGCCCTAGCCTAAGCATAGGGGTGGCCTAGCCTAAGCCTAGTGGTGCCCTAGCCTAAGCTTAGGGGTGCCCTAGCCTTAGGTTATGGGAAACCCAGCTTTAGCCTAAGCCTGGGGGTGCCCTTGCCTAAGCCTAGGGGTGCCCTAGCCTAAGCTTACGGGGGCCCTAGCCTAAGCCTAGGGGTGCCCTAGCCTAAGCCTAGGGGTCCCCTAGCATAAGCCTTGGGGTGCCCTAGCCTAAGCCTACGGGTGCCCTAGCCTAAGCCTAGGGGTGCCATAGCCTTAGGCTAGGGGAGCCCTAGCCTTAGCCTAAGCCTAGGGGTGCCATAGCCTAAGCCTAGGGTTGCCCAAGCCTAAGCCTAGTGGTGCCTTAGCCTAAGCCTAGGGTTACCTAGCCTAAGCCTAGGGGTGCCCTAGAATAAGCCTAGGGGTCCCTAGCCTAAGCCTAGGGGTTCCCTAGCCTTAGGCTAGGGGAGTCCTAGCCTTAGCCTAAGCCTAGGGGTGCCCTAGACTAAGCCTAGGGTTAGCTATGCTAAGCCTAGGCGTGCCCTAGTCTAAGCCTAGGGGTGCCCTAGCCTAAGCCTAGGGGTGCCCTTGCCTAAGCTTGGGGGTGCCCTAACCTAAGCCTAGGGGTGCCCTAGCCTAAGTCTAGGGTTGCCCTAGCGTTAGGCTATGGGAACACTAGCCTTAGCCTAAGCCTTTGGGCGCCCTAGCCTAAGTCTAGGGGTGCCCTAGCCTAAGCCTATGGGTGCCCTAGCCTAAGCCTAGGGGTGCCCTAACCTAAGCCTATGGGTGCCCTAGCCTTAGCCTAAGCCTAGTCGTGCCCTATCCTAAGCCTAGGTGTGCCCTAGCCTAAGCCTAGGGGTGCCCTAGCCTAACCCAAGGGGTGCCATAGCCTAAGCCTGGGGGTGCCCTAACCTAAGCCTAGGGGTGCCCTAGCCTTAGGCTAGGGGAACCCTAGCCATAGCCTAAGCCTAGGGGTGCCCTAGCCTAAGCCTAGGGCTGACCTAATGTAAGCCTAGGGGTGCCTTTGCCTTAGGCTAGGGGAGTCCTAGCCTTAGCCTAAGCCTAGTGGTGCCCTAGCCTAAGCCTAGGGTTACCTAGCCTAAGCCTAGGCGTGCCGTAGCCATAGGCTAGGGGAGCCCTAGCCTTAGCCTAAGCCTAGGGGTGCCCTAGCCTAAGCCTAGGGGTGCCCTAGCCTAAGCCTAGGGGTGCCTTAGCCTTAGCCTAGGGGTGCCATAGCCTTAGGCTAGAGGAGTACTAGCCTTAGCCAAAGCCGGGGGGTGCCCTAGCTTAAGCCTTGGGGTGCATTAGCCTAAGCATAGGGGTGCCCTAGCCTAAGCCTAGGGGTGCCCTAGCCTAAGCCTGGGGGTGCCCTAGCCTAAGCCCAGGGGTGCCCTAGCCTAAGCTTAGGGATTCCCTAACCTAAGCCTAGGGGTGTCCTAGCCTTAGCCTAAGACTAGGGGTCCCCTAGCCTAAGGCTAGGGGTACCCTAGCCTACGCCTAGGAGTGCCGTAGCCTAAGCCTTGTGGTGCCGTAGCCTAAGCCTACGGGTTCCCTAACCTTAGGCTAGGGGAGCCCTAGCCTTACCTTAAGCCTAGTGGTGCCCTAGACTAAGCCTGGGCGTGCCCTAGCCTAAGCCTAGGGGTGCCCTAGCCTAAGCTTAGGGATTCCCTAACCTAAGCCTAGGGGTGTCCTAGCCTTAGCCTAAGCCTAGGGGTCCCCTAGCCTAAGGCTAGGGGTGCCCTAGCCTACGCCTAGGGGTGCCGTAGCCTAAGCCTAGGGGTGCCCTAGCCTAACCCTAGGGGTGCCCTAACCTAAGCCTAGGGGTGCCCTATTCTAAGCCTAGGGGTGACCTAGCCTAAGCCTAGGGGTGCCCTAGCCTAAGCCTGGGGGTTCCCTAGCCTAAGCCTAGGTGTGCCCTAGCCTAAGCCTAGGAGTGCCCTAGCCTAATCCTAGGGGTGCCCTAGCCTTAGGCTATATGAACCCTTGCCTTAGCCTAAGCCTGGAGTTGCCCTAGCCTAAGCCTAGGGGTGCCCTAGCCTAAGCCTAGGGGTGCCTTAGCCTTAGCCTAGGGGTGCCCTAGCCTAAGCCTAGGGCTGCCCTAATGTAAGCCTAGGGGTGCCCTTACCTTAGGCTAGGGCAGTCCTAGCCTTAGCCTAAGCCTAGTGGTGCCCTAGCCTAAGCCTAGGGTTACCTAGCTTAAGCCTAGGCGTGCCCTAGCCATAGACTAGGGGAGCCCTAGCCTTAGCCTAGGTGTGCCCTAGCCTAAGCCTAGGGGTGCCGTAGCCTAATCCTAGGTGTGCCCCAGCCTTAGGCTATGTGAACCCTTGCCTTAGCCTAAGCCTGGAGGTGCCCTAGCCTAAGCCTAGGGGTGCCCTAGCCTAAGCCTAGGGGTGCCTTAGCCTTAGCCTAGGGGTGCCCTAGACTTAGACTTGGGGAGTCCTAGCCTTAGCCAAAGACTGGGGGTGCCCTAGCTTAAGCCTTGGGGTGCATTAGCCTAAGCATAGGGGTGCCCTAGCCTAAGCCTAGGTGTACCCTAGCCTAAGCCTGGGGGTGCCCTAGCCTAAGCCTAGGGGTGCCCTAGCCTAAGCTTAGGGGTTCCCTAACCTAAGCCTAGGGGTGTCCTAGCATTAGCCTAAGCCTAGGGGTCCCCTAGCCTAAGCCTAGGGGTGTCCAAGCCTACGCCTAGGGGTGCCCTAGCCTTAGGCTAGGGGAGCCCTAGCCTTACCTTAAGACTAGTGGTGCCCTAGCCTAAGCCTAGGTGTGCCCTTTCGTAAGCCTAGGTGTGCCCTAGCCTAAGCCTAGTGGTGCCCTAACCTTACGTTAAGGGAGCCCTAACCTTAGCCTAAGCCTAGGGGTGCCCTAGCCTAAGCCTAGGGTTACCTAGCGTAAGCATAGGGGTGCCCTAGCCTAAGCCTATGGGTGCCCTAGCCTAAGCCTAGGGGTGGCCTAGCGTAAGCCTAGGGGTGCCCTAGCCTAAGCCTAGGGGTGCCCTAGCCTAAGCCTAGTGGTGCCCTAGCCTTAGGCTATGGGAACCCTTGCCTTAGCCTAAGCCTGGGGGTGCCCTAGCCTAAGCCTAGGGGTGCCATAGCCATAGACTAGGTGAGCCCTAGCCTTAGCCTAAGGCTAGAGGTGCCCTAGCCTAAGCCTAGGTGTGCCCTAGCCTAAGCCTAGGGGTGCCCTAGCCTAATCCTAGGGGTGCCCTAGCCTTAGGCTATGGGAACCCTTGCCTTAGCCTAAGCTTGGAGGTGCCCTAGCCTAAGCCTACGGGTGTCCTACCCTAAGCCTAGGGGTGCCCTAGCCTAAGCCTAGGGGTACCCTAGCCTAAGCCTAGGGGTGCCCTAGCCTTAGGCTAGAGAAGCCCTATCCTTAGTCTAAGCCTAGGGGTGCCCTATCCTAAGCCTAGGGGTGCGCTAGCCTAAGCTTGGGGTGCCATATCCTAAGCCTAGGTGTGCCCTAGCCTAAGCCTAGGGTTGCCCTAGCCTAAGCCTAGGGGTGCCCTAACCTTAGGCTAGGGAAGCCCTAGCCTTAGCCTAAGCCGAGGGGTGCCCTAGCCTAAGCCTAGGGGTGCCCTATCCAAAGCCTAGGGCTGCCCTAGCCTAAGCCTATGGGTGCCCTAGCCTTAGCCTAAGCCTAGTCGTGCCCTATCCTAAGCCTAGGTGTGCCCTAGCCTAAGCCTAGGGGTGCCCTAGCCTAACCCAAGGGGTGCCATAGCCTAAGCCTGGGGGTGCCCTAGCCTAAGCCTAGGGGTGCCCTAGCCTTAGGCTAGGGGAACCCTAGCCATAGCCTAAGCCTAGGGGTGCCCTAGCCTAAGCCTAGGGCTGACCTAATGTAAGCCTAGGGGTGCCCTTGCCTTAGGCTAGGGGAGTCCTAGCCTTAGCCTAAGCCTAGTGGTGCCCTAGCCTAAGCCTAGGGTTACCTAGCCTAAGCCTAGGCGTGCCGTAGCCATAGGCTAGGGGAGCCCTAGCCTTAGTCTAAGCCTAGGGGTGCCCTAGCCTAAGCCTAGGGGTGCCCTAGCCTAAGCCTAGGGGTGCCTTAGCCTTAGCCTAGGGGTGCCATAGCCTTAGGCTAGAGGAGTACTAGCCTTAGCCAAAGCCGGGGGGTGCCCTAGCTTAAGCCTTGGGGTGCATTAGCCTAAGCATAGGGGTGCCCTAGCCTAAGCCTAGGGGTGCCCTAGCCTAAGCCTGGGGGTGCCCTAGCCTAAGCCTAGGGGTGCCCTAGCCTAAGCTTAGGGATTCCCTAACCTAAGCCTAGGGGTGCCCTAGCCTAAGCTTAGGGATTCCCTAACCTAAGCCTAGGGGTGCCCTAGCCTAAGCCTATGGGTGCCCTAGCCTAAGCCTAGGGGTGGCCTAGCGTAAGCCTAGGGGTGCCCTAGCCTAAGCCTAGGGGTGCCCTAGCCTAAGCCTAGTGGTGCCCTAGCCTTAGGCTATGGGAACCCTTGCCTTAGCCTAAGCCTGGGGGTGCCCTAGCCTAAGCCTAGGGGTGCCATAGCCATAGACTAGGTGAGCCCTAGCCTTAGCCTAAGGCTAGAGGTGCCCTAGCCTAAGCCTAGGTGTGCCCTAGCCTAAGCCTAGGGGTGCCCTAGCCTAATCCTAGGGGTGCCCTAGCCTTAGGCTATGGGAACCCTTGCCTTAGCCTAAGCTTGGAGGTGCCCTAGCCTAAGCCTACGGGTGTCCTACCCTAAGCCTAGGGGTGCCCTAGCCTAAGCCTAGGGGTACCCTAGCCTAAGCCTAGGGGTGCCCTAGCCTTAGGCTAGAGAAGCCCTATCCTTAGTCTAAGCCTAGGGGTGCCCTATCCTAAGCCTAGGGGTGCGCTAGCCTAAGCTTGGGGTGCCATATCCTAAGCCTAGGTGTGCCCTAGCCTAAGCCTAGGGTTGCCCTAGCCTAAGCCTAGGGGTGCCCTAACCTTAGGCTAGGGAAGCCCTAGCCTTAGCCTAAGCCGAGGGGTGCCCTAGCCTAAGCCTAGGGGTGCCCTATCCAAAGCCTAGGGCTGCCCTAGCCTAAGCCTATGGGTGCCCTAGCCTTAGCCTAAGCCTAGTCGTGCCCTATCCTAAGCCTAGGTGTGCCCTAGCCTAAGCCTAGGGGTGCCCTAGCCTAACCCAAGGGGTGCCATAGCCTAAGCCTGGGGGTGCCCTAGCCTAAGCCTAGGGGTGCCCTAGCCTTAGGCTAGGGGAACCCTAGCCATAGCCTAAGCCTAGGGGTGCCCTAGCCTAAGCCTAGGGCTGACCTAATGTAAGCCTAGGGGTGCCCTTGCCTTAGGCTAGGGGAGTCCTAGCCTTAGCCTAAGCCTAGTGGTGCCCTAGCCTAAGCCTAGGGTTACCTAGCCTAAGCCTAGGCGTGCCGTAGCCATAGGCTAGGGGAGCCCTAGCCTTAGTCTAAGCCTAGGGGTGCCCTAGCCTAAGCCTAGGGGTGCCCTAGCCTAAGCCTAGGGGTGCCTTAGCCTTAGCCTAGGGGTGCCATAGCCTTAGGCTAGAGGAGTACTAGCCTTAGCCAAAGCCGGGGGGTGCCCTAGCTTAAGCCTTGGGGTGCATTAGCCTAAGCATAGGGGTGCCCTAGCCTAAGCCTAGGGGTGCCCTAGCCTAAGCCTGGGGGTGCCCTAGCCTAAGCCTAGGGGTGCCCTAGCCTAAGCTTAGGGATTCCCTAACCTAAGCCTAGGGGTGTCCTAGCCTTAGCCTAAGACTAGGGGTCCCCTAGCCTAAGGCTAGGGTACCCTAGCCTACGCCTAGGAGTGCCGTAGCCTAAGCCTTGTGGTGCCGTAGCCTAAGCCTAGGAGTTCCCTAACCTTAGGCTAGGGGAGCCCTAGCCTTACCTTAAGCCTAGTGGTGCCCTAGCCTAAGCCTGGGCGTGCCCTAGCCTAAGCCTAGGGGTGCCCTAGCCTAAGCTTAGGGATTCCCTAACCTAAGCCTAGGGGTGTCCTAGCCTTAGCCTAAGCCTAGGGGTCCCCTAGCCTAAGGCTAGGGGTGCCCTAGCCTACGCCTAGGGGTGCCGTAGCCTAAGCCTAGGGGTGCCCTAGCCTAACCCTAGGGGTGCCCTAACCTAAGCCTAGGGGTGCCCTATTCTAAGCCTAGGGGTGACCTAGCCTAAGCCTAGGGGTGCCCTAGCCTAAGCCTGGGGGTTCCCTAGCCTAAGCCTAGGTGTGCCCTAGCCTAAGCCTAGGAGTGCCCTAGCCTAATCCTAGGGGTGCCCTAGCCTTAGGCTATATGAACCCTTGCCTTAGCCTAAGCCTGGAGTTGCCCTAGCCTAAGCCTAGGGGTGCCCTAGCCTAAGCCTAGGGGTGCCTTAGCCTTAGCCTAGGGGTGCCCTAGCCTAAGCCTAGGGCTGCCCTAATGTAAGCCTAGGGGTGCCCTTGCCTTAGGCTAGGGGAGTCCTAGCCTTAGCCTAAGCCTAGTGGTGCCCTAGCCTAAGCCTAGGGTTACCTAGCTTAAGCCTAGGCGTGCCCTAGCCATAGACTAGGGGAGCCCTAGCCTAAGCCTAGGTGTGCCCTAGCCTAAGCCTAGGGGTGCCGTAGCCTAATCCTAGGTGTGCCCCAGCCTTAGGCTATGTGAACCCTTGCCTTAGCCTAAGCCTGGAGGTGCCCTAGCCTAAGCCTAGGGGTGCCCTAGCCTAAGCCTAGGGGTGCCTTAGCCTTAGCCTAGGGGTGCCCTAGCCTTAGGCTAGGGGAGTCCTAGCCTTAGCCAAAGACTGGGGGTGCCCTAGCTTAAGCCTTGGGGTGCATTAGCCTAAGCATAGGGGTGCCCTAGCCTAAGCCTAGGTGTACCCTAGCCTAAGCCTGGGGGTGCCCTAGCCTAAGCCTAGGGGTGCCCTAGCCTAAGCTTAGGGGTTCCCTAACCTAAGCCTAGGGGTGTCCTAGCATTAGCCTAAGCCTAGGGGTCCCCTAGCCTAAGCCTATGGGTGTCCAAGCCTACGCCTAGGGGTGCCCTAGCCTTAGGCTTAGGGAGCCCTAGCCTTACCTTAAGCCTAGTGGTGCCCTAGCCTAAGCCTAGGTGTGCCCTATCGTAAGCCTAGGTGTGCCCTAGCCTAAGCCTAGTGGTGCCCTAACCTTACGTTAAGGGAGCCCTAACCTTAGCCTAAGCCTAGGGGTGCCCTAGCCAAAGCCTAGGGTTACCTAGCGTAAGCCTAGGGGTGCCCTAGCCTAAGCCTATGGGTGCCCTAGCCTAAGCCTAGGGGTGGCCTAGCGTAAGCCTAGGGGTGCCCTAGCCTAAGCCTAGGGGTGCCCTAGCCTAAGCCTAGTGGTGCCCTAGCCTTAGGCTATGGGAACCCTTGCCTTAGCCTAAGCCTGGGGGTGCCCTAGCCTAAGCCTAGGGGTGCCATAGCCATAGACTAGGTGAGCCCTAGCCTTAGCCTAAGGCTAGAGGTGCCCTAGCCTAAGCCTAGGTGTGCCCTAGCCTAAGCCTAGGGGTGCCCTAGCCTAATCCTAGGGGTGCCCTAGCCTTAGGCTATGGGAACCCTTGCCTTAGCCTAAGCTTGGAGGTGCCCTAGCCTAAGCCTACGGGTGTCCTACCCTAAGCCTAGGGGTGCCCTAGCCTAAGCCTAGGGGTACCCTAGCCTAAGCCTATGGGTGCCCTAGCCTTAGGCTAGAGAAGCCCTATCCTTAGTCTAAGCCTAGGGGTGCCCTATCCTAAGCCTAGGGGTGCGCTAGCCTAAGCTTGGGGTGCCATATCCTAAGCCTAGGTGTGCCCTAGCCTAAGCCTAGGGTTGCCCTAGCCTAAGCCTAGGGGTGCCCTAACCTTAGGCTAGGGAAGCCCTAGCCTTAGCCTAAGCCGAGGGGTGCCCTAGCCTAAGCCTAGGGGTGCCCTATCCAAAGCCTAGGGCTGCCCTAGCCTAAGCTTAGGGGTGCCCTAGCCTAAGCCTAGGTGTGCCCTAGCTTTAGGCTATTGGAACCCTAGCCTTAGCCTAAGCCTGGGGGTGCCCGAGCCTAAGCCTATGGGTGCCCTAGCCTTAGGCTAGGGGAGTCGTAGCCTTAGCCTAAGCCGACGGGTGCCCTAACCTATGCCTAGGGTGCCCTAGCCTAAGCCTAGGGGTGCCCAAGCCTAAGCCTAGGGGTGCCATAGCCTAAGCCTAGGGGTGCCCTAGCCTAAGCTTAGGGGTGCCATAGCCTAAGCCTAGGGGTGCCCTAGCCTTAGGCTAGGGGAGCCCTAGACTTAGCCTAAGCCTAGGGGTGCCCTAGCCTAAGCTTAGTGGTGCCGTAACCTTAGGCTAGGGAATCCCTAGCCTTAGGCTAATTTTAGGGGTGCCCTAGCCTAATCCTAGGGGTGCCCTAGCCTAAGCTTAGGTGTGCCCTAGCCTAAGCCTAGGGGTGCCCTAGCCTAAGATTAGGGGTGCCCTAGCCTTAGGCTAGGGGTGCCCTAGCTTTAGCCTAAGCCTAGGGGTGCCCTAGCCTAAGCCTAGGGGTGCCCTAGCCTTAGGCTATGGGAGCCCTAGCCTTAGCCAAGCTAGGGGTGCCCTAGCCTACGCCTAGGGGTGCCCTAGCCTAAGCCTAGGTGTGCCCTAGCCTAAGCCGAGGGGTGCCCTAGCCAAAGCCTAGGGGTGCCCAAGGCTTAGGCTATGGGAACCCTAGCTTTAGCCTAAGCCTAGGGGTGCCCTAGCCTAAGCCTAGGGTTGCCCTAGCCTAAGCTTAGGGGTGCCCTAGCCTAAGCCTAGGGGTGCCCTAGCGTAAGCCTAGGGGTACCCTATCCTAAGCCTAGGGGTGTCCTAGCCTAAGCCTAGGGGTGCAATAGCCTAAGCCTGGAGGTGCCCTAGCCTTAGGCTAGGGGAGCCCTAGCCTTAGCCTAAGCCTAGTGGTGCCCTAGCCTAAGCCTAGGGTTACCTAGCCTAAGGCTAGGCGTGCCGTAGCCATAAGCTAGGGGAACCCTAGCCTTAGCCTAAGCCTAGAGGTGCCCTAGCCTAAGCCTAGGGGTGCCCTAGCCTAAGCCTAGGGGTGCCCTAGCATTAGCCTTGGGGTGCCCTAGCCTTAGGCTAGGGGAGTCCTAGCCTCAGTCAAAGCCGGGGGGAGCTCTAGCTTAAGCCTTGGGGTGCCCTAGCCTAAGCATAGGGGTGGCCTAGCCTAAGCCTAGTGGTGCCCTAGCCTAAGCTTAGGGGTGCCCTAGCCTTAGGTTATGGGAAACCCAGCTTTAGCCTAAGCCTGGGGGTGCCCTTGCCTAAGCCTAGGGGTGCCCTAGCCTAAGCTTACGGGGGCCCTAGCCTAAGCCTAGGGGTGCCCTAGCCTAAGCCTAGGGGTCCCCTAGCATAAGCCTTGGGGTGCCCTAGCCTAAGCTTACGGGTGCCCTAGCCTAAGCCTAGGGGTGCCATAGCCTTAGGCTAGGGGAGCCCTAGCCTTAGCCTAAGCCTACGGGTGCCATAGCCTAAGCCTAGGGGTGCCCAAGCCTAAGCCTAGTGGTGCCTTAGCCTAAGCCTAGGGTTACCTAGCCTAAGCCTAGGGGTGCCCTAGCCATAGGCTAGGCGAGCCCTAGCCTTAGCCTAAGCCTAGGGGTGCCCTAGAATAAGCCTAGGGGTCCCTAGCCTAAGCCTAGGGGTTCCCTAGCCTTATGCTAGAGGAGTCCTAGCCTTAGCCTAAGCCTAGGGATGCCCTAGACTAAGCCTAGGGTTACCTATGCTAAGCCTAGGCGTGCCCTAGTCTAAGCCTAGGGGTGCCCTAGCCTAAGCCTAGGGGTGCCCTTGCCTAAGCTTGGGGGTGCCCTAACCTAAGCCTATTGGTGCCCTAGCCTAAGTCTAGGGGTGCCCTAGCGTTAGGCTATGGGAACACTAGCCTTAGCCTAAGCCTTTGGGCACCCTAGCCTAAGTCTAGGGGTGCCCTAGCCTAAGCCTATGGGTGCCCTAGCCTAAGCCTAGGGGTGCCCTAACCTAAGCCTATGGGTGCCCTAGCCTTAGCCTAAGCCTAGGCGTGCCCTATCCTAAGCCTAGGTGTGCCCTAGCCTAAGCCTAGGGGTGCCCTAGCCTAACCCAAGGGGTGCCATATCCTAAGCCTAGGGGTGCCCTAGCCTAAGCCTGGGGGTGCCCTAGCCTAAGCCTAGGGGTGCCCTAGCCTTAGGCTAGGGGAACCCTAGCCATAGCCTAAGCCTAGGGGTGCCCTAGCCTAAGCCTAGGGCTGACCTAATGTAAGCCTAGGGGTGCCCTTGCATTAGGCTAGGGGAGTCCTAGCCTTAGCCTAAGCCTAGTGGTGCCCTAGCCTAAGCCTAGGGTTACCTAGCCTAAGCCTAGGCTTGCCGTAGCCATAGGCTAGGGGAGCCCTAGCCTTAGCCTAAGCCTAGGGGTGCCCTAGCCTAAGCCTAGGGGTGCCCTAGCCTAAGCCTGGGGTGCCTTAGCCTTAGCCTAGGGGTGCCCTAGCCTTAGGCTAGAGGAGTACTAGCCTTAGCCAAAGCCAGGGGGTGCCCTAGCTTAAGCCTTGGGGTGCATTAGCCTAAGCATAGGGGTGCCCTAGCCTAAGCCTAGCGGTGCCCTAGCCTAAGCCTAGGTGTGCCCTATCGTAAGCCTAGGGGTGCCCTAGCCTAAGCCTAGCGGTGCCCTAGCCTAAGCCTAGGGTTACCTAGCGTAAGCCTAGGCATGCCCAAGCCTAAGCCTAGGGGTGCCCTAGCCAAAGCCTAGGGGTTCCGTAGCCTAAGCCTAGGGGTGCCCTAGCCTAAGCCTAGGGGTGCCCTAGCCTAAGCCTAGTGGTGCCCTAGCCTTAGGCTATGGGAACCCTAGCCTTAGCCTAAGCCTGGGGGTGCCCTAGCCTAAGCCTAGGGATGCCCTAGCCTAAGACTAGGCGTACCTAGCCTAAGCCTAGGCGTGCCCTAGCCATAGACTAGGGGAGCCCTAGCCTTAGCCTAAGACTAGGGGTGCCCTAGCCTAAGCCTAAGTGTGCAGTAGCCTAAGCCTAGGGGTGCCCTAGCGTAATCCTAGGGGTGCCCTAGCCTTAGGCTATGTGAACCCTTGCCTTAGCCTAAGCCTGGAGGTGCCCTAGCCTAAGCTTAGGGGTGCCCTAGCCTAAGCCTAGGGGTGCCTTAGCCTTAGCCTAGGGGTGCCCTAGCCTTCGGCTAGGGGAGTCCTAGCCTTAGCCAAAGACGGGGGGTGCCCTAGCTTAAGCCTTTGGGTGCATTAGCCTAAGCATAGGGGTGCCCTAGCCTAAGCCTAGGTGTGCCCTAGCCTAAGCCTGGGGGTGCCCTTGCCTAAGCCTAGGGGTGCCCTAGCCTAAGCTTAGGGGTTCCCTAACCTAAGCCTAGGGGTGTCCTAGCATTAGCCTAAGCCTAGGGGTCCCCTAGCCTAAGCCTAGGGGTGCCCTAGCCTAAGCCTAGGGGTGCTCTAGCCATAGGCTAGGGGAGCCCTAGCCTTACCTTAAGCCTAGTGGTGCCCTAGCCTAAGCCTAGGTGTGCCCTATCGTAAGCCTAGGGGTGCCCTAGCCTAAGCCTAGTGGTGCCCTAACCTTACGTTAAGGGAGCCCTAACCTTAGCCTAAGCCTAGGGGTGCCCTAGCCTAAGCCTAGGGTTACCTAGCGTAAGCCTAGGGGTGCCCTAGCCTAAGCCTAGGGGTGCCCTAGCCTAAGCCTAGGGTTGCCCTAGCCTAAGCCTAGGGGTGCCCTAGCCTAAGCCTAGGGGTGCCCTAGCCTAAGCCGAGTGGTGCCCTAGCCTTAGGCTATGGGAACCCTTGCCTTAGCCTAAGCCTGGGGGTGCCCAAGCCTAAGCCTAGGGGTGCCCTAGCCTAAGCCTAGGGGTGCCCTAGCCTAAGCCTAGGGGTGCCCTAGCCTTAGGCTATGGGAACCCTTGCCTTAGCCTAAGCCTGGAGGTGCCCTAGCCTAAGCCTGCGGGTGTCCTACCCTAAGCCTAGGGGTGCCGTAGCCTAAGCCTAGGGGTACCCTAGCCTAAGCCTAGGGGTGCCCTAGCCTTAGGCTAGAGAAGCCCTAGCCTTAGCCTAAGCCTAGGGGTGCCCTAGCCTAAGCCTAGGGGTGCCCTATCCAAAGCCTAGGGCTGCCCTAGCCTTAGGCTAGGGGAGTCCTAGACTTAGCCTAAGCCGACGGGTGCCCTAACCTATGCCTAGGGTGCCCTAGCCTAAGCCTAGGGGTGCCCAATCCTAAGCCTAGGGGTGCCATAGCCTAAGCCTAGGGGTGCCATAGCCTAAGACTAGGGGTGCCATAGCTAAGCCTAGGGATGCCGTAGACATAGGCTAGGGGAGCCCTAGACTTAGCCTAAGCCTAGGGGTGCCCTACCCTAAGCCTAGGGGTGCGCAAGCCTAAGCTTAGGGGTGCCATAGCCTAAGCCTAGGGGTGCCCAAGCATTAGGCTAGGGGAGCCCTAGACTTAGCCTAAGCCTAGGGGTGCCCTAGCCTAAGCTTAGTGGTGCCCTAACCTTAGGCTAGGGAATCCCTAGCCTTAGGCTAATTTTAGGGGTTCCCTAGCCTAATCCTAGGGGTGCCCTAGCCTAAGCTTAGGTGTGCCCTAGCCTAAGCCTAGGGGTGCCCTAGCCTTAGGCTAGGGGAGCCCTAGCATTAGCCTAAGCCTAAGGGTGCCCTAGCCTAAGCCTAGGGTTGCCCTAGACTTAGGCTATGGGAGCCCTAGCCTTAACCAAGCTAGGGGTGCCCTAGCCTACGCCTAGGGGTGCCCTAGCCTAAGAGTAGGGTTGCCCTAGCCTTAGGCTAGGCGAGTCCTTGCCTTAGCCTAAGCTTAGTGGTCCCCTAGCCTAAGCCTAGGGTTACCTAGCCTAAGACTAGTGGTGCCCTAGCCTAAGCCTAGGGGTGCCCTAGCCTTACGCTAGGGGAGTCCTAGCCTTAGCCATAACCAGGGGGTGCCCTAGCCTAAGCCTTGGGGTGCCCTAGCCTAAGCCTAGGGGTGCCCTAGCCTAAGCCTAGGGGTGCCCTAGCCTAAGCCTAGGGGTGCCCTAGCCTTAGGCTATGGGAACCCTAGCTTTAGCCTAATCCTGGGGGTGCCCTAGCCTAAGCCTAGGGTTGCCCTAGCCTAAGCTTAGGGGTGCCCTAGCCTAAGCCTAGGGGTGCCCTAGCCTAAGCCTAGGGGTGCCTTATCCTAAGCCTAGGGGTGCCCTAGCCTAAGCCTAGGTGTACCCTAGCCTAAGCCTAGGGGTGCCCCAGCCTAAGCCTAGTGGTGCCCTAGCCTAAGCCTAGGGGTTCCCTAACCTTAGGCTAGGGAAACCCTAGCCTTAGCCTAAGCCTAGGGATGCCCTAGCCTAAGCCTAGGGGTGCCCTATCCTAAGGCTAGGGGTGCCCTAGCCTTAGGTTAGGGGAGCCCTAGCCTTAGCTTAAGCCTAGGGGTGCCCTAGCCTAATCCTAAGGGTACCCTAGCCTAAGCCTAGTGGTGCCCTAGCCTTAGGCTAGGGGAGCCCTAGCCTTAGCTTAAGCCTAGTGGTGCCCTAGCCTAAGCCTAGGGGTGCCCTATCCTAAGACTAGGGGTGCCCTAGCATAAGCCTAGGGGTGCCCTACCCTAAGCGTAGGTGTGCCCTAGCCTAAGCCTATGGGTGCCCTAGCCTAAGCCTAGGGGTGACATAGCCTAAGCCAAGGGGTGCCCTAGACTTAGGCTAGGGGTGCCCTAGACTTAGCCTAAGTCTAGGCATGCCGTAGCCTAAGCCTAGTGGTGCCCTAGCCTAAGCCTAGGTGTACCCTAACCTAAGCCTTGGGGTGCCCTATACTTAGGCTAGGCGAGCCCTAGCCTTAGCTTAAGCCTAGGGGTGCCCTAGCCTAAGCCTAGGGGGGCCCTAGCCTAAGTTTGAGGGTGCCATAGCCTAAGCCTAGGGGTGCCCTAGACTTAGGCTAGGGGATACCTAGCCTTAGGCTAATTCTAGGGGTGCCCTAGCCTAATCCTAGGGGTGCCCTAGCCTAAGCCAAGGTGTATCCTAGCCTAAGCTTAGGGGTGCCCCAGCCTAAGCCTAGGGGTGCCCTAGCCTTAGGCTAGGGAAACCCTAGCCTTAGCCTAAGCCTAGGGGTGCCCTAGCCTAAGCCTAGGGGTGCCCTAGCCTAAGTTTGAGGGTGCCATAGCCTAAGCCTAGGGGTGCCCTAGACTTAGGCTAGGGGATACCTAGCCTTAGGCTAATTCTAGGGGTGCCCTAGCCTAATCCTAGGGGTGCCCTAGCCTAAGCCAAGGTGTATCCTAGCCTAAGCTTAGGGGTGCCCTAGCCTAAGCCTAGGGGTGCCCTAGCCTTAGGCTAGGGAAACCCTAGCCTTAGCCTAAGCCTAGGGGTGCCCTAGCCTAAGCCTAGGGGTGACCTAGCCTTAGGCTAGGGGAGCCCTAGCCTTAGTTTAAGCCTAGGGGTGCCCTAGCCTAAGCCTAGGGGTGCCCTAGCCTAATCCTAGGGGTGCCCTAGCCTTAGGCTAGGGGAGCCCTAACCTTAGCTTAAGCCTAGGGGTGCCCTAGCTTAAGCTTAGGGGTGTCATAGCCTTAGGCAAGGGCAGCCCTAGCCTTAGCCTAATCCTATGGGTGTCTTAGCCTAAGCCTAGGGGTGCCATAGCCTAAGCCTAGGGGTGCCCAAGCCTAAGTAAGCCTAAGGGTGCCGTAGCCTTAGGATAGGGGAGCCCTAGCCTTAGCTTAAGCCTAGGGGTGCCCTAGCCTAAGCCTAGGAGTGCCCTGACCTAAGCCTAAGAGTGCCATAGCCTTAGGCTAGGGGAGCCATAGCCTTAGCTTAAGCCTAGGGGTGCCCTAGACTAAGCCTAGGGGTGCCCTAGCCTAAGCCTAGGGGTGCCCAAGCCTTAGGCTAGGGGAGCCCTAGCCTTAGCTTAAGCCTAGTGGTGCCCTAGCCTAAGCCTAGGGGTGCCCTATCCTAAGCGTAGGGGTGCCCTAGCCTAAGCTTATGGGTGCCCTAGCCTAAGCCTAGTGGTGACATAGCCTAAGCCTAGGGGTGCCCTAGACTTAGGCTAGGGGAGCCCTAGACTTAGCCTAAGTCTAGGCGTGCCGTAGCCTAAGCCTAGTGGTGCCCTAGCCTAATCCTAGGTGTACCCTAGCCTAAGCCTTGGGGTGCCCTATACTTATGCTAGCCGAGCCCTAGCCTTAGCTTAAGCCTAGGGGTGCCCTAGCCTAAGCCTAGGGGTGCCCTAGCCTAAGTTTGAGGGTGCCATAGCCTAAGCCTAAGGGTGCCCTAGACTTAGGCTAGGGGATCCCTAGCCTTAGGCTAATTCTAGGGGTGCCCTAGCCTAATCCTAGGGGTGCCCTATCCTAAGCCAAGGTGTATCCTAGCCTAACCTTAGGGGTGCCCTAGCCTAAGCCTAGGGGTGCCCTAGCCTTAGGCTAGGGAAACCCTAGCCTTAGCCTAAGCCTAGGGGTGCCCTAGCCTAAGCCTAGGGGTGACCTAGCCTTAGGCTAGGGGAGCCCTAGCCTTAGTTTAAGCCGAGGGGTACCCTAGCCTAAGCCTAGGGGTGCCCTAGCCTAATCCTTGGAGTGTCATAGCCTTAGGCAAGGGCAGCCCTAGCCTTAGCCTAATCCTAAGGGTGCCCTAGCCTAAGCCTATG
>NW_027458612.1:0-28252 GCF_050624435.1 Tenrec ecaudatus | reverse complement strand
CCCAGCCTGCAGGCTAGGGGAGCCCTGGCCTCAGCCTAGGGGAGCCTAAGGCCTAGGGGTGCCCTAGCCTGAAGGCTAGGGCAGCCCTGGCCTCAGCCTAGGGGACAGCCTAAGGCCTAGGGGTGCCCTAGCCTGAAGGCTAGGGAGCCCTGGCCTCAGCCTAGGGGAGCCTAAGGCCTAGGGGTGCCCTAGCCTGAAGGCTACGGGAGCCCTGGCCTCAGCCTAGGGGAGCCTAAGGCCTAGGGGTGCCCTAGCCTGAAGGCTACGGGAGCCCTGGCCTCAGCCTAGGGGAGCCTAAGGCCTAGGGGTGCCCTAGCCTGAAGGCTACGGGAGCCCTGGCCTCAGCCTAGGGGAGCCTAAGGCCTAGGGGTGCCCTAGCCTGAAGGCTACGGGAGCCCTGGCCTCAGCCTAGGGGAGCCTAAGGCCTAGGGGTGCCCTAGCCTGAAGGCTACGGGAGCCCTGGCCTCAGCCTAGGGGAGCCTAAGGCCTAGGGGTGCCCTAGCCTGAAGGCTACGGGAGCCCTGGCCTCAGCCTAGGGGAGCCTAAGGCCTAGGGGTGCCCTAGCCTGAAGGCTACGGGAGCCCTGGCCTCAGCCTAGGGGAGCCTAAGGCCTAGGGGTGCCCTAGCCTGAAGGCTAGGGGAGCCCTGGCCTCAGCCTAGGGGAGCCTAAGGCCTAGGGGTGCCCTAGCCTGAAGGCTAGGGGAGCCCTGGCCTCAGCCTAGGGGAGCCTAAGGCCTAGGGGTGCCCTAGCCTGAAGGCTAGGGGAGCCCTGGCCTCAGCCTAGGGGAGCCTAAGGCCTAGGGGTGCCCTAGCCTGAAGGCTAGGGGAGCCCTGGCCTCAGCCTAGGGGAGCCTAAGGCCTAGGGGTGCCCTAGCCTGAAGGCTAGGGGAGCCCTGGCCTCAGCCTAGGGGAGCCTAAGGCCTAGGGGTGCCCTAGCCTGAAGGCTAGGGGAGCCCTGGCCTCAGCCTAGGGGAGCCTAAGGCCTAGGGGTGCCCTAGCCTGAAGGCTAGGGGAGCCCTGGCCTCAGCCTAGGGGAGCCTAAGGCCTAGGGGTGCCCTAGCCTGAAGGCTAGGGGAGCCCTGGCCTCAGCCTAGGGGAGCCTAAGGCCTAGGGGTGCCCTAGCCTGAAGGCTAGGGGAGCCCTGGCCTCAGCCTAGGGGAGCCTAAGGCCTAGGGGTGCCCTAGCCTGAAGGCTAGGGGAGCCCTGGCCTCAGCCTAGGGGAGCCTAAGGCCTAGGGGTGCCCTAGCCTGAAGGCTAGGGGAGCCCTGGCCTCAGCCTAGGGGAGCCTAAGGCCTAGGGGTGCCCTAGCCTGAAGGCTAGGGGAGCCCTGGCCTCAGCCTAGGGGAGCCTAAGGCCTAGGGGTGCCCTAGCCTGAAGGCTAGGGGAGCCCTGGCCTCAGCCTAGGGGAGCCTAAGGCCTAGGGGTGCCCTAGCCTGAAGGCTAGGGGAGCCCTGGCCTCAGCCTAGGGGAGCCTAAGGCCTAGGGGTGCCCTAGCCTGAAGGCTAGGGGAGCCCTGGCCTCAGCCTAGGGGAGCCAGAGCCTAAGGCCTATGGGTGCCCTAGCCTGAAGGCTAGGAGAGCCCTGGCCTCAGCCTAGGGGAGCCTAAGGCCTAGGGGTGCCCTAGCCTGAAGGCTAGGGGAGCCCTGGCCTCAGCCTAGGGGAGCCTAAGGCCTAGGGGTGCCCTAGCCTGAAGGCTAGGGGAGCCCTGGCCTCAGCCTAGGGGAGCAAGAGCCTAAGGCCTAGGGGTGCCCTAGCCTGAAGGCTAGGGGAGCCCTGGCCTCAGCCTAGGGGAGCCTAAGGCCTAGGGGTGCCCTAGCCTGAAGGCTAGGGGAGCCCTGGCCTCAGCCTAGGGGAGCCAGAGCCTAAGGCCTAGGGGTGCCCTAGCCTGAAGGCTAGGGGAGCCCTGGCCTCAGCCTAGGGGAGCCTAAGGCCTAGGGGTGCCCTAGCCTGAAGGCTAGGGGAGCCCTGGCCTCAGCCTAGGGGAGCCAGAGCCTAAGGCCTAGGGGTGCCCTAGCCTGAAGGCTAGGGGAGCCCTGGCCTCAGCCTAGGGGAGCCTAAGGCCTAGGGGTGCCCTAGCCTGAAGGCTAGGGGAGCCCTGGCCTCAGCCTAGGGGAGCCAGAGCCTAAGGCCTAGGGGTGCCCTAGCCTGAAGGCTAGGGGAGCCCTGGCCTCAGCCTAGGGGAGCCTAAGGCCTAGGGGTGCCCTAGCCTGAAGGCTAGGGGAGCCCTGGCCTCAGCCTAGGGGAGCCAGAGCCTAAGGCCTAGGGGTGCCCTAGCCTGAAGGCTAGGGGAGCCCTGGCCTCAGCCTAGGGGAGCCTAAGGCCTAGGGGTGCCCTAGCCTGAAGGCTAGGGGAGCCCTGGCCTCAGCCTAGGGGAGCCAGAGCCTAAGGCCTAGGGGTGCCCTAGCCTGAAGGCTAGGGGAGCCCTGGCCTCAGCCTAGGGGAGCCTAAGGCCTAGGGGTGCCCTAGCCTGAAGGCTAGGGGAGCCCTGGCCTCAGCCTAGGGGAGCCTGAGCCTAAGGCCTAGGGGTGCCCTAGCCTGAAGGCTAGGGGAGCCCTGGCCTCAGCCTAGGGGAGCCTAAGGCCTAGGGGTGCCCTAGCCTGAAGGCTAGGGGAGCCCTGGCCTCAGCCTAGGGGAGCCAGAGCCTAAGGCCTAGGGGTGCCCTAGCCTGAAGGCTAGGGGAGCCCTGGCCTCAGCCTAGGGGAGCCTAAAGCCTAGGGGTGCCCTAGCCTGAAGGCTAGGGGAGCCCTGGCCTCAGCCTAGGGGAGCCAGAGCCTAAGGCCTAGGGGTGCCCTAGCCTGAAGGCTAGGGGAGCCCTGGCCTCAGCCTAGGGGAGCCTAAGGCCTAGGGGTGCCCTAGCCTGAAGGCTAGGGGAGCCCTGGCCTCAGCCTAGGGGAGCCAGAGCCTAAGGCCTAGGGGTGCCCTAGCCTGAAGGCTAGGGGAGCCCTGGCCTCAGCCTAGGGGAGCCTAAGGCCTAGGGGTGCCCTAGCCTGAAGGTTAGGGGAGCCCTGGCCTCAGCCTAGGGGAGCCAGAGCCTAAGGCCTAGGGGTGCCCTAGCCTGAAGGCTAGGGGAGCCCTGGCCTCAGCCTAGGGGAGCCTAAGGCCTAGGGGTGCCCTAGCCTGAAGGCTAGGGGAGCCCTGGCCTCAGCCTAGGGGAGCCAGAGCCTAAGGCCTAGGGGTGCCCTAGCCTGAAGGCTAGGGGAGCCCTGGCCTCAGCCTAGGGGAGCCTAAGGCCTAGGGGTGCCCTAGCCTGAAGGCTAGGGGAGCCCTGGCCTCAGCCTAGGGGAGCCAGAGCCTAAGGCCTAGGGGTGCCCTAGCCTGAAGGCTAGGGGAGCCCTGGCCTCAGCCTAGGGGAGCCTAAGGCCTAGGGGTGCCCTAGCCTGAAGGCTAGGGGAGCCCTGGCCTCAGCCTAGGGGAGCCAGAGCCTAAGGCCTAGGGGTGCCCTAGCCTGAAGGCTAGGGGAGCCCTGGCCTCAGCCTAGGGGAGCTTAAGGCCTAGGGGTGCCCTAGCCTGAAGGCTAGGGGAGCCCTGGCCTCAGCCTAGGGGAGCCAGAGCCTAAGGCCTAGGGGTGCCCTAGCCTGAAGGCTAGGGGAGCCCTGGCCTCAGCCTAGGGGAGCCTAAGGCCTAGGGGTGCCCTAGCCTGAAGGCTAGGGGAGCCCTGGCCTCAGCCTAGGGGAGCCAGAGCCTAAGGCCTAGGGGTGCCCTAGCCTGAAGGCTAGGGGAGCCCTGGCCTCAGCCTAGGGGAGCCTAAGGCCTAGGGGTGCCCTAGCCTGAAGGCTAGGGGAGCCCTGGCCTCAGCCTAGGGGAGCCAGAGCCTAAGGCCTAGGGGTGCCCTAGCCTGAAGGCTAGCGGAACCCTGGCCTCAGCCTAGGGGAGCCTAAGGCCTAGGGGTGCCCTAGCCTGAAGGCTAGGGGAGCCCTGGCCTCAGCCTAGGGGAGCCAGAGCCTAAGGCCTAGGGGTGCCCTAGCCTGAAGGCTAGGGGAGCCCTGGCCTCAGCCTAGGGGAGCCTAAGGCCTAGGGGTGCCCTAGCCTGAAGGCTAGGGGAGCCCTGGCCTCAGCCTAGGGGAGCCAGAGCCTAAGGCCTAGGGGTGCCCTAGCCTGAAGGCTAGGGGAGCCCTGGCCTCAGCCTAGGGGAGCCTAAGGCCTAGGGGTGCCCTAGCCTGAAGGCTAGGGGAGCCCTGGCCTTAGCCTAGGGGAGCCAGAGCCTAAGGCCTAGGGGTGCCCTACCCTGAAGGCTAGGGGAGCCCTGGCCTCAGCCTAGGGGAGCCTAAGGCCTAGGGGTGCCCTAGCCTGAAGGCTAGGGGAGCCCTGGCCTTAGCCTAGGGGAGCCAGAGCCTAAGGCCTAGGGGTGCCCTAGCCTGAAGGCTAGGGGAGCCCTGGCCTCAGCCTAGGGGAGCCTAAGGCCTAGGGGTGCCCTAGCCTGAAGGCTAGGGGAGCCCTGGCCTTAGCCTAGGGGAGCCAGAGCCTAAGGCCTAGGGGTGCTCTAGCCTGACGGCTAGGGGAGCCCTGGCCTTAGCCTAGGGGAATCTAAGGCCTAGGGGTGCCCTAGCCTGAAGGCTAGGGGAGCCCTGGCCTTAGCCTAGGGGAGCCAGAGCCTAAGGCCTAGGGGTGCCCTAGCCTGAAGGCTAGGGGAGCCCTGGCCTTAGCCTAGGGGAGCCTAAGGCCTAGGGGTGCCCTAGCCTGAAGGCTAGGGGAGCCCTGGCCTTAGCCTAGGGGAGCCAGCGCCTAAGGCCTAGGGGTGCCCTAGCCTGAAGGCTAGGGGAGCCCTGGCCTTAGCCTAGGGGAGCCTAAGGCCTAGGGGTGCCCTAGCCTGAAGGCTAGGGGAGCCCTGGCCTTAGCCTAGGGGAGCCAGAGCCTAAGGCCTAGGGGTGCCCTAGCCTGAAGGCTAGGGGAGCCCTGGCCTTAGCCTAGGGGAGCCTAAGGCCTAGGGGTGCCCTAGCCTGAAGGCTAGGGGAGCCCTGGCCTTAGCCTAGGGGAGCCAGAGCCTAAGGCCTAGGGGTGCCCTAGCCTGAAGGCTAGGGGAGCCCTGGCCTTAGCCTAGGGGAGCCAGAGCCTAAGGCCTAGGGGTGCCCTAGCCTGAAGGCTAGGGGAGCCCTGGCCTTAGCCTAGGGGAGCCAGAGCCTAAGGCCTAGGGGTGCCCTAGCCTGAAGGCTAGGGGAGCCCTGGCCTTAGCCTAGGGGAGCCAGAGCCTAAGGCCTAGGGGTGCCCTAGCCTGAAGGCTAGGGGAGCCCTGGCCTTAGCCTAGGGGAGCCAGAGCCTAAGGCCTAGGGGTGCCCTAGCCTGAAGGCTAGGGGAGCCCTGGCCTTAGCCTAGGGGAGCCAGAGCCTAAGGCCTAGGGGTGCCCTAGCCTGAAGGCTAGGGGAGCCCTGGCCTTAGCCTAGGGGAGCCAGAGCCTAAGGCCTAGGGGTGCCCTAGCCTGAAGGCTAGGGGAGCCCTGGCCTTAGCCTAGGGGAGCCAGAGCCTAAGGCCTAGGGGTGCCCTAGCCTGAAGGCTTGGGGAGCCCTGGCCTTAGCCTAGGGGAGCCAGAGCCTAAGGCCTAGGGGTGCCCTAGCCTGAAGGCTAGGGGAGCCCTGGCCTTAGCCTAGGGGAGCCTAAGGCCTAGGGGTGCCCTAGCCTGAAGGCTAGGGGAGCCCTGGCCTTAGCCTAGGGGAGCCTAAGGCCTAGGGGTGCCCTAGCCTGAAGGCTAGGGGAGCCCTGGCCTTAGCCTAGGGGAGCCTAAGGCCTAGGGGTGCCCTAGCCTGAAGGCTAGGGGAGCCCTGGCCTTAGCCTAGGGGAGCCTAAGGCCTAGGGGTGCCCTAGCCTGAAGGCTAGGGGAGCCCTGGCCTTAGCCTAGGGGAGCCAGAGCCTAAGGCCTAGGGGTGCCCTAGCCTGAAGGCTAGGGGAGCCCTGGCCTTAGCCTAGGGGAGCCAGAGCCTAAGGCCTAGGGGTGCCCTAGCCTGAAGGCTAGGGGAGCCCTGGCCTTAGCCTAGGGGAGCCAGAGCCTAAGGCCTAGGGGTGCCCTAGCCTGAAGGCTAGGGGAGCCCTGGCCTTAGCCTAGGGGAGCCAGAGCCTAAGGCCTAGGGGTGCCCTAGCCTGAAGGCTAGGGGAGCCCTGGCCTTAGCCTAGGGGAGCCAGAGCCTAAGGCCTAGGGGTGCCCTAGCCTGAAGGCTAGGGGAGCCCTGGCCTTAGCCTAGGGGAGCCAGAGCCTAAGGCCTAGGGGTGCCCTAGCCTGAAGGCTAGGGGAGCCCTGGCCTTAGCCTAGGGGAGCCAGAGCCTAAGGCCTAGGGGTGCCCTAGCCTGAAGGCTAGGGGAGCCCTGGCCTTAGCCTAGGGGAGCCAGAGCCTAAGGCCTAGGGGTGCCCTAGCCTGAAGGCTAGGGGAGCCCTGGCCTTAGCCTAGGGGAGCCAGAGCCTAAGGCCTAGGGGTGCCCTAGCCTGAAGGCTAGGGGAGCCCTGGCCTTAGCCTAGGGGAGCCAGAGCCTAAGGCCTAGGGGTGCCCTAGCCTGAAGGCTAGGGGAGCCCTGGCCTTAGCCTAGGGGAGCCAGAGCCTAAGGCCTAGGGGTGCCCTAGCCTGAAGGCTAGGGGAGCCCTGGCCTTAGCCTAGGGGAGCCAGAGCCTAAGGCCTAGGGGTGCCCTAGCCTGAAGGCTAGGGGAGCCCTGGCCTTAGCCTAGGGGAGCCAGAGCCTAAGGCCTTGGGGTGCCCTAGCCTGAAGGCTAGGGGAGCCCTGGCCTTAGCCTAGGGGAGCCAGAGCCTAAGGCCTAGGGGTGCCCTAGCCTGAAGGCTAGGGGAGCCCTGGCCTTAGCCTAGGGGAGCCAGAGCCAGAGGCCTAGGGGTGCCCTAGCCTGAAGGCTAGGGGAGCCCTGGCCTTAGCCTAGGGGAGCCAGAGCCTAAGGCCTAGGGGTGCCCTAGCCTGAAGGCTAGGGGAGCCCTGGCCTTAGCCTAGGGGAGCCTAAGGCCTAGGGGTGCCCTAGCCTGAAGGCTAGGGGAGCCCTGGCCTTAGCCTAGGGGAGCCTAAGGCCTAGGGGTGCCCTAGCCTGAAGGCTAGGGGAGCCCTGGCCTTAGCCTAGGGGAGCCAGAGCCTAAGGCCTAGGGGTGCCCTAGCCTGAAGGCTAGGGGAGCCCTGGCCTTAGCCTAGGGGAGCCTAAGGCCTAGGGGTGCCCTAGCCTGAAGGCTAGGGGAGCCCTGGCCTTAGCCTAGGGGAGCCAGAGCCTAAGGCCTAGGGGTGCCCTAGCCTGAAGGCTAGGGGAGCCCTGGCCTTAGCCTAGGGGAGCCAGAGCCTAAGGCCTAGGGGTGCCCTAGCCTGAAGGCTAGGGGAGCCCTGGCCTTAGCCTGGGGGAGCCAGAGCCTAAGGCCTAGGGGTGCCCTAGCCTGAAGGCTAGGGGAGCCCTGGCCTTAGCCTAGGGGAGCCAGAGCCTAAGGCCTAGGGGTGCCCTAGCCTGAAGGCTAGGGGAGCCCTGGCCTTAGCCTAGGGGAGCCAGAGCCTAAGGCCTAGGGGTGCCCTAGCCTGAAGGCTAGGGGAGCCCTGGCCTTAGCCTAGGGGAGCCAGAGCCTAAGGCCTAGGGGTGCCCTAGCCTGAAGGCTAGGGGAGCCCTGGCCTTAGCCTAGGGGAGCCAGAGCCTAAGGCCTAGGGGTGCCCTAGCCTGAAGGCTAGGGGAGCCCTGGCCTTAGCCTAGGGGAGCCAGAGCCTAAGGCCTAGGGGTGCCCTAGCCTGAAGGCTTGGGGAGCCCTGGCCTTAGCCTAGGGGAGCCAGAGCCTAAGGCCTAGGGGTGCCCTAGCCTGAAGGCTAGGGGAGCCCTGGCCTTAGCCTAGGGGAGCCTAAGGCCTAGGGGTGCCCTAGCCTGAAGGCTAGGGGAGCCCTGGCCTTAGCCTAGGGGAGCCTAAGGCCTAGGGGTGCCCTAGCCTGAAGGCTAGGGGAGCCCTGGCCTTAGCCTAGGGGAGCCTAAGGCCTAGGGGTGCCCTAGCCTGAAGGCTAGGGGAGCCCTGGCCTTAGCCTAGGGGAGCCTAAGGCCTAGGGGTGCCCTAGCCTGAAGGCTAGGGGAGCCCTGGCCTTAGCCTAGGGGAGCCTAAGGCCTAGGGGTGCCCTAGCCTGAAGGCTAGGGGAGCCCTGGCCTTAGCCTAGGGAGCCTAAGGCCTAGGGGTGCCCTAGCCTGAAGGCTAGGGGAGCCCTGGCCTTAGCCTAGGGGAGCCAGAGCCTAAGGCCTAGGGGTGCCCTAGCCTGAAGGCTAGGGGAGCCCTGGCCTTAGCCTAGGGGAGCCAGAGCCTAAGGCCTAGGGGTGCCCTAGCCTGAAGGCTAGGGGAGCCCTGGCCTTAGCCTAGGGGAGCCAGAGCCTAAGGCCTAGGGGTGCCCTAGCCTGAAGGCTAGGGGAGCCCTGGCCTTAGCCTAGGGGAGCCAGAGCCTAAGGCCTAGGGGTGCCCTAGCCTGAAGGCTAGGGGAGCCCTGGCCTTAGCCTAGGGGAGCCAGAGCCTAAGGCCTAGGGGTGCCCTAGCCTGAAGGCTAGGGGAGCCCTGGCCTTAGCCTAGGGGAGCCAGAGCCTAAGGCCTAGGGGTGCCCTAGCCTGAAGGCTAGGGGAGCCCTGGCCTTAGCCTAGGGGAGCCAGAGCCTAAGGCCTAGGCGTGCCCTAGCCTGAAGGCTAGGGGAGCCCTGGCCTTAGCCTAGGGGAGCCAGAGCCTAAGGCCTAGGGGTGCCCTAGCCTGAAGGCTAGGGGAGCCCTGGCCTTAGCCTAGGGGAGCCAGAGCCTAAGGCCTAGGGGTGCCCTAGCCTGAAGGCTAGGGGAGCCCTGGCCTTAGCCTAGGGGAGCCAGAGCCTAAGGCCTAGGGGTGCCCTAGCCTGAAGGCTAGGGGAGCCCTGGCCTTAGCCTAGGGGAGCCAGAGCCTAAGGCCTAGGGGTGCCCTAGCCTGAAGGCTAGGGGAGCCCTGGCCTTAGCCTAGGGGAGCCAGAGCCTAAGGCCTAGGGGTGCCCTAGCCTGAAGGCTAGGGGAGCCCTGGCCTTAGCCTAGGGGAGCCAGAGCCTAAGGCCTAGGGGTGCCCTAGCCTGAAGGCTAGGGGAGCCCTGGCCTTAGCCTAGGGGAGCCAGAGCCTAAGGCCTAGGGGTGCCCTAGCCTGAAGGCTAGGGGAGCCCTGGCCTTAGCCTAGGGGAGCCAGAGCCTAAGGCCTAGGGGTGCCCTAGCCTGAAGGCTAGGGGAGCCCTGGCCTTAGCCTAGGGGAGCCAGAGCCTAAGGCCTAGGGGTGCCCTAGCCTGAAGGCTAGGGGAGCCCTGGCCTTAGCCTAGGGGAGCCAGAGCCTAAGGCCTAGGGGTGCCCTAGCCTGAAGGCTAGGGGAGCCCTGGCCTTAGCCTAGGGGAGCCAGAGCCTAAGGCCTAGGGGTGCCCTAGCCTGAAGGCTAGGGGAGCCCTGGCCTTAGCCTAGGGGAGCCAGAGCCTAAGGCCTAGGGGTGCCCTAGCCTGAAGGCTAGGGGAGCCCTGGCCTTAGCCTAGGGGAGCCAGAGCCTAAGGCCTAGGGGTGCCCTAGCCTGAAGGCTAGGGGAGCCCTGGCCTTAGCCTAGGGGAGCCAGAGCCTAAGGCCTAGGGGTGCCCTAGCCTGAAGGCTAGGGGAGCCCTGGCCTTAGCCTAGGGGAGCCAGAGCCTAAGGCCTAGGGGTGCCCTAGCCTGAAGGCTAGGGGAGCCCTGGCCTTAGCCTAGGGGAGCCAGAGCCTAAGGCCTAGGGGTGCCCTAGCCTGAAGGCTAGGGGAGCCCTGGCCTTAGCCTAGGGGAGCCAGAGCCTAAGGCCTAGGGGTGCCCTAGCCTGAAGGCTAGGGGAGCCCTGGCCTTAGCCTAGGGGAGCCTAAGGCCTAGGGGTGCCCTAGCCTGAAGGCTAGGGGAGCCCTGGCCTTAGCCTAGGGGAGCCTAAGGCCTAGGGGTGCCCTAGCCTGAAGGCTAGGGGAGCCCTGGCCTTAGCCTAGGGGAGCCTAAGGCCTAGGGGTGCCCTAGCCTGAAGGCTAGGGGAGCCCTGGCCTTAGCCTAGGGGAGCCTAAGGCCTAGGGGTGCCCTAGCCTGAAGGCTAGGGGAGCCCTGGCCTTAGCCTAGGGGAGCCTAAGGCCTAGGGGTGCCCTAGCCTGAAGGCTAGGGGAGCCCTGGCCTTAGCCTAGGGGAGCCTAAGGCCTAGGGGTGCCCTAGCCTGAAGGCTAGGGGAGCCCTGGCCTTAGCCTAGGGGAGCCTAAGGCCTAGGGGTGCCCTAGCCTGAAGGCTAGGGGAGCCCTGGCCTTAGCCTAGGGGAGCCTAAGGCCTAGGGGTGCCCTAGCCTGAAGGCTAGGGGAGCCCTGGCCTTAGCCTAGGGGAGCCTAAGGCCTAGGGGTGCCCTAGCCTGAAGGCTAGGGGAGCCCTGGCCTTAGCCTAGGGGAGCCTAAGGCCTAGGGGTGCCCTAGCCTGAAGGCTAGGGGAGCCCTGGCCTTAGCCTAGGGGAGCCTAAGGCCTAGGGGTGCCCTAGCCTGAAGGCTAGGGGAGCCCTGGCCTTAGCCTAGGGGAGCCTAAGGCCTAGGGGTGCCCTAGCCTGAAGGCTAGGGGAGCCCTGGCCTTAGCCTAGGGGAGCCTAAGGCCTAGGGGTGCCCTAGCCTGAAGGCTAGGGGAGCCCTGGCCTTAGCCTAGGGGAGCCTAAGGCCTAGGGGTGCCCTAGCCTGAAGGCTAGGGGAGCCCTGGCCTTAGCCTAGGGGAGCCTAAGGCCTAGGGGTGCCCTAGCCTGAAGGCTAGGGGAGCCCTGGCCTTAGCCTAGGGGAGCCTAAGGCCTAGGGGTGCCCTAGCCTGAAGGCTAGGGGAGCCCTGGCCTTAGCCTAGGGGAGCCTAAGGCCTAGGGGTGCCCTAGCCTGAAGGCTAGGGGAGCCCTGGCCTTAGCCTAGGGGAGCCTAAGGCCTAGGGGTGCCCTAGCCTGAAGGCTAGGGGAGCCCTGGCCTTAGCCTAGGGGAGCCTAAGGCCTAGGGGTGCCCTAGCCTGAAGGCTAGGGGAGCCCTGGCCTTAGCCTAGGGGAGCCTAAGGCCTAGGGGTGCCCTAGCCTGAAGGCTAGGGGAGCCCTGGCCTTAGCCTAGGGGAGCCTAAGGCCTAGGGGTGCCCTAGCCTGAAGGCTAGGGGAGCCCTGGCCTTAGCCTAGGGGAGCCTAAGGCCTAGGGGTGCCCTAGCCTGAAGGCTAGGGGAGCCCTGGCCTTAGCCTAGGGGAGCCTAAGGCCTAGGGGTGCCCTAGCCTGAAGGCTAGGGGAGCCCTGGCCTTAGCCTAGGGGAGCCTAAGGCCTAGGGGTGCCCTAGCCTGAAGGCTAGGGGAGCCCTGGCCTTAGCCTAGGGGAGCCTAAGGCCTAGGGGTGCCCTAGCCTGAAGGCTAGGGGAGCCCTGGCCTTAGCCTAGGGGAGCCTAAGGCCTAGGGGTGCCCTAGCCTGAAGGCTAGGGGAGCCCTGGCCTTAGCCTAGGGGAGCCTAAGGCCTAGGGGTGCCCTAGCCTGAAGGCTAGGGGAGCCCTGGCCTTAGCCTAGGGGAGCCTAAGGCCTAGGGGTGCCCTAGCCAGAAGGCTAGGGGAGCCCTGGCCTTAGCCTAGGGGAGCCTAAGGCCTAGGGGTGCCCTAGCCAGAAGGCTAGGGGAGCCCTGGCCTTAGCCTAGGGGAGCCTAAGGCCTAGGGGTGCCCTAGCCTGAAGGCTAGGGGAGCCCTGGCCTTAGCCTAGGGGAGCCTAAGGCCTAGGGGTGCCCTAGCCTGAAGGCTAGGGGAGCCCTGGCCTTAGCCTAGGGGAGCCTAAGGCCTAGGGGTGCCCTAGCCTGAAGGCTAGGGGAGCCCTGGCCTTAGCCTAGGGGAGCCTAAGGCCTAGGGGTGCCCTAGCCTGAAGGCTAGGGGAGCCCTGGCCTTAGCCTAGGGGAGCCTAAGGCCTAGGGGTGCCCTAGCCTGAAGGCTAGGGGAGCCCTGGCCTTAGCCTAGGGGAGCCTAAGGCCTAGGGGTGCCCTAGCCTGAAGGCTAGGGGAGCCCAGGCCTTAGCCTAGGGGAGCCTAAGGCCTAGGGGTGCCCTAGCCTGAAGGCTAGGGGAGCCCAGGCCTTAGCCTAGGGGAGCCTAAGGCCTAGGGGTGCCCTAGCCTGAAGGCTAGGGGAGCCCAGGCCTTAGCCTAGGGGAGCCTAAGGCCTAGGGGTGCCCTAGCCTGAAGGCTAGGGGAGCCCTGGCCTTAGCCTAGGGGAGCCTAAGGCCTAGGGGTGCCCTAGCCTGAAGGCTAGGGGAGCCCTGGCCTTAGCCTAGGGGAGCCTAAGGCCTAGGGGTGCCCTAGCCTGAAGGCTAGGGGAGCCCTGGCCTTAGCCTAGGGGAGCCTAAGGCCTAGGGGTGCCCTAGCCTGAAGGCTAGGGGAGCCCTGGCCTTAGCCTAGGGGAGCCTAAGGCCTAGGGGTGCCCTAGCCTGAAGGCTAGGGGAGCCCTGGCCTTAGCCTAGGGGAGCCAGAGCCTAAGGCCTAGGGGTGCCCTAGCCTGAAGGCTAGGGGAGCCCTGGCCTTAGCCTAGGGGAGCCAGAGCCTAAGGCCTAGGGGTGCCCTAGCCTGAAGGCTAGGGGAGCCCTGGCCTTAGCCTAGGGGAGCCAGAGCCTAAGGCCTAGGGGTGCCCTAGCCTGAAGGCTAGGGGAGCCCTGGCCTTAGCCTAGGGGAGCCAGAGCCTAAGGCCTAGGGGTGCCCTAGCCTGAAGGCTAGGGGAGCCCTGGCCTTAGCCTAGGGGAGCCAGAGCCTAAGGCCTAGGGGTGCCCTAGCCTGAAGGCTAGGGGAGCCCTGGCCTTAGCCTAGGGGAGCCAGAGCCTAAGGCCTAGGGGTGCCCTAGCCTGAAGGCTAGGGGAGCCCTGGCCTTAGCCTAGGGGAGCCAGAGCCTAAGGCCTAGGGGTGCCCTAGCCTGAAGGCTAGGGGAGCCCTGGCCTTAGCCTAGGGGAGCCTAAGGCCTAGGGGTGCCCTAGCCTGAAGGCTAGGGGAGCCCTGGCCTTAGCCTAGGGGAGCCTAAGGCCTAGGGGTGCCCTAGCCTGAAGGCTAGGGGAGCCCTGGCCTTAGCCTAGGGGAGCCTAAGGCCTAGGGGTGCCCTAGCCTGAAGGCTAGGGGAGCCCTGGCCTTAGCCTAGGGGAGCCTAAGGCCTAGGGGTGCCCTAGCCTGAAGGCTAGGGGAGCCCTGGCCTTAGCCTAGGGGAGCCTAAGGCCTAGGGGTGCCCTAGCCTGAAGGCTAGGGGAGCCCTGGCCTTAGCCTAGGGGAGCCTAAGGCCTAGGGGTGCCCTAGCCTGAAGGCTAGGGGAGCCCTGGCCTTAGCCTAGGGGAGCCTAAGGCCTAGGGGTGCCCTAGCCTGAAGGCTAGGGGAGCCCTGGCCTTAGCCTAGGGGAGCCTAAGGCCTAGGGGTGCCCTAGCCTGAAGGCTAGGGGAGCCCTGGCCTTAGCCTAGGGGAGCCTAAGGCCTAGGGGTGCCCTAGCCTGAAGGCTAGGGGAGCCCTGGCCTTAGCCTAGGGGAGCCTAAGGCCTAGGGGTGCCCTAGCCTGAAGGCTAGGGGAGCCCTGGCCTTAGCCTAGGGGAGCCTAAGGCCTAGGGGTGCCCTAGCCTGAAGGCTAGGGGAGGCCCTGGCCTTAGCCTAGGGGAGCCTAAGGCCTAGGGGTGCCCTAGCCTGAAGGCTAGGGGAGCCCTGGCCTTAGCCTAGGGGAGCCTAAGGCCTAGGGGTGCCCTAGCCTGAAGGCTAGGGGAGCCCTGGCCTTAGCCTAGGGGAGCCTAAGGCCTAGGGGTGCCCTAGCCTGAAGGCTAGGGGAGCCCTGGCCTTAGCCTAGGGGAGCCTAAGGCCTAGGGGTGCCCTAGCCTGAAGGCTAGGGGAGCCCTGGCCTTAGCCTAGGGGAGCCTAAGGCCTAGGGGTGCCCTAGCCAGAAGGCTAGGGGAGCCCTGGCCTTAGCCTAGGGGAGCCTAAGGCCTAGGGGTGCCCTAGCCAGAAGGCTAGGGGAGCCCTGGCCTTAGCCTAGGGGAGCCTAAGGCCTAGGGGTGCCCTAGCCAGAAGGCTAGGGGAGCCCTGGCCTTAGCCTAGGGGAGCCTAAGGCCTAGGGGTGCCCTAGCCTGAAGGCTAGGGGAGCCCTGGCCTTAGCCTAGGGGAGCCTAAGGCCTAGGGGTGCCCTAGCCTGAAGGCTAGGGGAGCCCTGGCCTTAGCCTAGGGGAGCCTAAGGCCTAGGGGTGCCCTAGCCTGAAGGCTAGGGGAGCCCTGGCCTTAGCCTAGGGGAGCCTAAGGCCTAGGGGTGCCCTAGCCTGAAGGCTAGGGGAGCCCTGGCCTTAGCCTAGGGGAGCCTAAGGCCTAGGGGTGCCCTAGCCTGAAGGCTAGGGGAGCCCAGGCCTTAGCCTAGGGGAGCCTAAGGCCTAGGGGTGCCCTAGCCTGAAGGCTAGGGGAGCCCAGGCCTTAGCCTAGGGGAGCCTAAGGCCTAGGGGTGCCCTAGCCTGAAGGCTAGGGGAGCCCAGGCCTTAGCCTAGGGGAGCCTAAGGCCTAGGGGTGCCCTAGCCTGAAGGCTACGGGAGCCCAGGCCTTAGCCTAGGGGAGCCTAAGGCCTAGGGGTGCCCTAGCCTGAAGGCTAGGGGAGCCCTGGCCTTAGCCTAGGGGAGCCTAAGGCCTAGGGGTGCCCTAGCCTGAAGGCTAGGGGAGCCCTGGCCTTAGCCTAGGGGAGCCTAAGGCCTAGGGGTGCCCTAGCCTGAAGGCTAGGGGAGCCCTGGCCTTAGCCTAGGGGAGCCTAAGGCCTAGGGGTGCCCTAGCCTGAAGGCTAGGGGAGCCCTGGCCTTAGCCTAGGGGAGCCTAAGGCCTAGGGGTGCCCTAGCCTGAAGGCTAGGGGAGCCCTGGCCTTAGCCTAGGGGAGCCAGAGCCTAAGGCCTAGGGGTGCCCTAGCCTGAAGGCTAGGGGAGCCCTGGCCTTAGCCTAGGGGAGCCAGAGCCTAAGGCCTAGGGGTGCCCTAGCCTGAAGGCTAGGGGAGCCCTGGCCTTAGCCTAGGGGAGCCAGAGCCTAAGGCCTAGGGGTGCCCTAGCCTGAAGGCTAGGGGAGCCCTGGCCTTAGCCTAGGGGAGCCAGAGCCTAAGGCCTAGGGGTGCCCTAGCCTGAAGGCTAGGGGAGCCCTGGCCTTAGCCTAGGGGAGCCAGAGCCTAAGGCCTAGGGGTGCCCTAGCCTGAAGGCTAGGGGAGCCCTGGCCTTAGCCTAGGGGAGCCAGAGCCTAAGGCCTAGGGGTGCCCTAGCCTGAAGGCTAGGGGAGCCCTGGCCTTAGCCTAGGGGAGCCAGAGCCTAAGGCCTAGGGGTGCCCTAGCCTGAAGGCTAGGGGAGCCCTGGCCTTAGCCTAGGGGAGCCAGAGCCTAAGGCCTAGGGGTGCCCTAGCCTGAAGGCTAGGGGAGCCCTGGCCTTAGCCTAGGGGAGCCAGAGCCTAAGGCCTAGGGGTGCCCTAGCCTGAAGGCTAGGGGAGCCCTGGCCTTAGCCTAGGGGAGCCAGAGCCTAAGGCCTAGGGGTGCCCTAGCCTGAAGGCTAGGGGAGCCCTGGCCTTAGCCTAGGGGAGCCAGAGCCTAAGGCCTAGGGGTGCCCTAGCCTGAAGGCTAGGGGAGCCCTGGCCTTAGCCTAGGGGAGCCAGAGCCTAAGGCCTAGGGGTGCCCTAGCCTGAAGGCTAGGGGAGCCCTGGCCTTAGCCTAGGGGAGCCAGAGCCTAAGGCCTAGGGGTGCCCTAGCCTGAAGGCTAGGGGAGCCCTGGCCTTAGCCTAGGGGAGCCAGAGCCTAAGGCCTAGGGGTGCCCTAGCCTGAAGGCTAGGGGAGCCCTGGCCTTAGCCTAGGGGAGCCAGAGCCTAAGGCCTAGGGGTGCCCTAGCCTGAAGGCTAGGGGAGCCCTGGCCTTAGCCTAGGGGAGCCAGAGCCTAAGGCCTAGGGGTGCCCTAGCCTGAAGGCTAGGGGAGCCCTGGCCTTAGCCTAGGGGAGCCAGAGCCTAAGGCCTAGGGGTGCCCTAGCCTGAAGGCTAGGGGAGCCCTGGCCTTAGCCTAGGGGAGCCAGAGCCTAAGGCCTAGGGGTGCCCTAGCCTGAAGGCTAGGGGAGCCCTGGCCTTAGCCTAGGGGAGCCAGAGCCTAAGGCCTAGGGGTGCCCTAGCCTGAAGGCTAGGGGAGCCCTGGCCTTAGCCTAGGGGAGCCAGAGCCTAAGGCCTAGGGGTGCCCTAGCCTGAAGGCTAGGGGAGCCCTGGCCTTAGCCTAGGGGAGCCAGAGCCTAAGGCCTAGGGGTGCCCTAGCCTGAAGGCTAGGGGAGCCCTGGCCTTAGCCTAGGGGAGCCAGAGCCTAAGGCCTAGGGGTGCCCTAGCCTGAAGGCTAGGGGAGCCCTGGCCTTAGCCTAGGGGAGCCAGAGCCTAAGGCCTAGGGGTGCCCTAGCCTGAAGGCTAGGGGAGCCCTGGCCTTAGCCTAGGGGAGCCAGAGCCTAAGGCCTAGGGGTGCCCTAGCCTGAAGGCTAGGGGAGCCCTGGCCTTAGCCTAGGGGAGCCAGAGCCTAAGGCCTAGGGGTGCCCTAGCCTGAAGGCTAGGGGAGCCCTGGCCTTAGCCTAGGGGAGCCAGAGCCTAAGGCCTAGGGGTGCCCTAGCCTGAAGGCTAGGGGAGCCCTGGCCTTAGCCTAGGGGAGCCAGAGCCTAAGGCCTAGGGGTGCCCTAGCCTGAAGGCTAGGGGAGCCCTGGCCTTAGCCTAGGGGAGCCAGAGCCAAAGGCCTAGGGGTGCCCTAGCCTGAAGGCTAGGGGAGCCCTGGCCTTAGCCTAGGGGAGCCAGAGCCTAAGGCCTAGGGGTGCCCTAGCCTGAAGGCTAGGGGAGCCCTGGCCTTAGCCTAGGGGAGCCAGAGCCTAAGGCCTAGGGGTGCCCTAGCCTGAAGGCTAGGGGAGCCCTGGCCTTAGCCTAGGGGAGCCAGAGCCTAAGGCCTAGGGGTGCCCTAGCCTGAAGGCTAGGGGAGCCCTGGCCTTAGCCTAGGGGAGCCAGAGCCTAAGGCCTAGGGGTGCCCTAGCCTGAAGGCTAGGGGAGCCCTGGCCTTAGCCTAGGGGAGCCAGAGCCTAAGGCCTAGGGGTGCCCTAGCCTGAAGGCTAGGGGAGCCCTGGCCTTAGCCTAGGGGAGCCAGAGCCTAAGGCCTAGGGGTGCCCTAGCCTGAAGGCTAGGGGAGCCCTGGCCTTAGCCTAGGGGAGCCAGAGCCTAAGGCCTAGGGGTGCCCTAGCCTGAAGGCTAGGGGAGCCCTGGCCTTAGCCTAGGGGAGCCAGAGCCTAAGGCCTAGGGGTGCCCTAGCCTGAAGGCTAGGGGAGCCCTGGCCTTAGCCTAGGGGAGCCCTCGCCTGAAGGCTAGGGGAGCCCTGGCCTTAGCCTAGGGGAGCCAGAGCCTAAGGCCTAGGGGTGCCCTCGCCTGCACGCTAGGGGAGCCCTGGCCTTAGCCTAGGGGAGCCAGAGCCTAAGGCCTAGGGGTGCCCTCGCCTGCAGGCTAGGGGAGCCCTGGCCTTAGCCTAGGGGAGCCAGAGCCTAAGGCCTAGGGGTGCCCTAGCCTGAAGGCTAGGGGAGCCCTGGCCTTAGCCTAGGGGAGCCAGAGCCTAAGGCCTAGGGGTGCCCTCGCCTGCAGGCTAGGGGAGCCCTGGCCTTAGCCTAGGGGAGCCAGAGCCTAAGGCCTAGGGGTGCCCTCGCCTGCAGGCTAGGGTAGCCCTGGCCTTAGCCTAGGGGAGCCAGAGCCTAAGGCCTAGGGGTGCCCTCGCCTGCAGGCTAGGGGAGCCCTGGCCTTAGCCTAGGGGAGCCAGAGCCTAAGGCCTAGGGGTGCCCTCGCCTGCAGGCTAGGGGAGCCCTGGCCTTAGCCTAGGGGAGCCAGAGCCTAAGGCCTAGGGGTGCCCTCGCCTGCAGGCTAGGGGAGCCCTGGCCTTAGCCTAGGGGAGCCAGAGCCTAAGGCCTAGGGGTGCCCTCGCCTGCAGGCTAGGGGAGCCCTGGCCTTAGCCTAGGGGAGCCAGAGCCTAAGGCCTAGGGGTGCCCTCGCCTGCAGGCTAGGGGAGCCCTGGCCTTAGCCTAGGGGAGCCAGAGCCTAAGGCCTAGGGGTGCCCTCGCCTGCAGGCTAGGGGAGCCCTGGCCTTAGCCTAGGGGAGCCAGAGCCTAAGGCCTAGGGGTGCCCTCGCCTGCAGGCTAGGGGAGCCCTGGCCTTAGCCTAGGGGAGCCAGAGCCTAAGGCCTAGGGGTGCCCTCGCCTGCAGGCTAGGGGAGCCCTGGCCTTAGCCTAGGGGAGCCAGAGCCTAAGGCCTAGGGGTGCCCTCGCCTGCAGGCTAGGGGAGCCCTGGCCTTAGCCTAGGGGAGCCAGAGCCTAAGGCCTAGGGGTGCCCTCGCCTGCAGGCTAGGGGAGCCCTGGCCTTAGCCTAGGGGAGCCAGAGCCTAAGGCCTAGGGGTGCCCTCGCCTGCAGGCTACGGGAGCCCTGGCCTTAGCCTAGGGGAGCCAGAGCCTAAGGCCTAGGGGTGCCCTCGCCTGCAGGCTAGGGGAGCCCTGGCCTTAGCCTAGGGGAGCCAGAGCCTAAGGCCTAGGGGTGCCCTCGCCTGCAGGCTAGGGGAGCCCTGGCCTTAGCCTAGGGGAGCCAGAGCCTAAGGCCTAGGGGTGCCCTCGCCTGCAGGCTAGGGGAGCCCTGGCCTTAGCCTAGGGGAGCCAGAGCCTAAGGCCTAGGGGTGCCCTCGCCTGCAGGCTAGGGGAGCCCTGGCCTTAGCCTAGGGGAGCCAGAGCCTAAGGCCTAGGGGTGCCCTCGCCTGCAGGCTAGGGGAGCCCTGGCCTTAGCCTAGGGGAGCCAGAGCCTAAGGCCTAGGGGTGCCCTCCCCTGCAGGCTAGGGGAGCCCTGGCCTTAGCCTAGGGGAGCCAGAGCCTAAGGCCTAGGGGTGCCCTCGCCTGCAGGCTAGGGGAGCCCTGGCCTTAGCCTAGGGGAGCCAGAGCCTAAGGCCTAGGGGTGCCCTCGCCTGCAGGCTAGGGGAGCCCTGGCCTTAGCCTAGGGGAGCCAGAGCCTAAGGCCTAGGGGTGCCCTCGCCTGCAGGCTAGGGGAGCCCTGGCCTTAGCCTAGGGGAGCCAGAGCCTAAGGCCTAGGGGTGCCCTCGCCTGCAGGCTAGGGGAGCCCTGGCCTTAGCCTAGGGGAGCCAGAGCCTAAGGCCTAGGGGTGCCCTCGCCTGCAGGCTAGGGGAGCCCTGGCCTTAGCCTAGGGGAGCCAGAGCCTAAGGCCTAGGGGTGCCCTCGCCTGCAGGCTAGGGGAGCCCTGGCCTTAGCCTAGGGGAGCCTAAGGCCTAGGGGTGCCCTCGCCTGCAGGCTAGGGGAGCCCTGGCCTTAGCCTAGGGGAGCCAGAGCCTAAGGCCTAGGGGTGCCCTAGCCTGAAGGCTAGGGGAGCCCTGGCCTTAGCCTAGGGGAGCCAGAGCCTAAGGCCTAGGGGTGCCCTAGCCTGAAGGCTAGGGGAGCCCTGGCCTTAGCCTAGGGGAGCCAGAGCCTAAGGCCTAGGGGTGCCCTAGCCTGAAGGCTAGGGGAGCCCTGGCCTTAGCCTAGGGGAGCCAGAGCCTAAGGCCTAGGGGTGCCCTAGCCTGAAGGCTAGGGGAGCCCTGGCCTTAGCCTAGGGGAGCCAGAGCCTAAGGCCTAGGGGTGCCCTAGCCTGAAGGCTAGGGGAGCCCTGGCCTTAGCCTAGGGGAGCCTAAGGCCTAGGGGTGCCCTAGCCTGAAGGCTAGGGGAGCCCTGGCCTTAGCCTAGGGGAGCCTAAGGCCTAGGGGTGCCCTAGCCTGAAGGCTAGGGGAGCCCTGGCCTTAGCCTAGGGGAGCCTAAGGCCTAGGGGTGCCCTAGCCTGAAGGCTAGGGGAGCCCTGGCCTTAGCCTAGGGGAGCCTAAGGCCTAGGGGTGCCCTAGCCTGAAGGCTAGGGGAGCCCTGGCCTTAGCCTAGGGGAGCCTAAGGCCTAGGGGTGCCCTAGCCTGAAGGCTAGGGGAGCCCTGGCCTTAGCCTAGGGGAGCCAGAGCCTAAGGCCTAGGGGTGCCCTAGCCTGAAGGCTAGGGGAGCCCTGGCCTTAGCCTAGGGGAGCCAGAGCCTAAGGCCTAGGGGTGCCCTAGCCTGAAGGCTAGGGGAGCCCTGGCCTTAGCCTAGGGGAGCCAGAGCCTAAGGCCTAGGGGTGCCCTAGCCTGAAGGCTAGGGGAGCCCTGGCCTTAGCCTAGGGGAGCCAGAGCCTAAGGCCTAGGGGTGCCCTAGCCTGAAGGCTAGGGGAGCCCTGGCCTTAGCCTAGGGGAGCCAGAGCCTAAGGCCTAGGGGTGCCCTAGCCTGAAGGCTAGGGGAGCCCTGGCCTTAGCCTAGGGGAGCCAGAGCCTAAGGCCTAGGGGTGCCCTAGCCTGAAGGCTAGGGGAGCCCTGGCCTTAGCCTAGGGGAGCCAGAGCCTAAGGCCTAGGGGTGCCCTAGCCTGAAGGCTAGGGGAGCCCTGGCCTTAGCCTAGGGGAGCCAGAGCCTAAGGCCTAGGGGTGCCCTAGCCTGAAGGCTAGGGGAGCCCTGGCCTTAGCCTAGGGGAGCCAGAGCCTAAGGCCTAGGGGTGCCCTAGCCTGAAGGCTAGGGGAGCCCTGGCCTTAGCCTAGGGGAGCCAGAGCCTAAGGCCTAGGGGTGCCCTAGCCTGAAGGCTAGGGGAGCCCTGGCCTTAGCCTAGGGGAGCCAGAGCCTAAGGCCTAGGGGTGCCCTAGCCTGAAGGCTAGGGGAGCCCTGGCCTTAGCCTAGGGGAGCCAGAGCCTAAGGCCTAGGGGTGCCCTAGCCTGAAGGCTAGGGGAGCCCTGGCCTTAGCCTAGGGGAGCCAGAGCCTAAGGCCTAGGGGTGCCCTAGCCTGAAGGCTAGGGGAGCCCTGGCCTTAGCCTAGGGGAGCCAGAGCCTAAGGCCTAGGGGTGCCCTAGCCTGAAGGCTAGGGGAGCCCTGGCCTTAGCCTAGGGGAGCCAGAGCCTAAGGCCTAGGGGTGCCCTAGCCTGAAGGCTAGGGGAGCCCTGGCCTTAGCCTAGGGGAGCCAGAGCCTAAGGCCTAGGGGTGCCCTAGCCTGAAGGCTAGGGGAGCCCTGGCCTTAGCCTAGGGGAGCCAGAGCCTAAGGCCTAGGGGTGCCCTAGCCTGAAGGCTAGGGGAGCCCTGGCCTTAGCCTAGGGGAGCCAGAGCCTAAGGCCTAGGGGTGCCCTAGCCTGAAGGCTAGGGGAGCCCTGGCCTTAGCCTAGGGGAGCCAGAGCCTAAGGCCTAGGGGTGCCCTAGCCTGAAGGCTAGGGGAGCCCTGGCCTTAGCCTAGGGGAGCCAGAGCCTAAGGCCTAGGGGTGCCCTAGCCTGAAGGCTAGGGGAGCCCTGGCCTTAGCCTAGGGGAGCCAGAGCCTAAGGCCTAGGGGTGCCCTAGCCTGAAGGCTAGGGGAGCCCTGGCCTTAGCCTAGGGGAGCCAGAGCCTAAGGCCTAGGGGTGCCCTAGCCTGAAGGCTAGGGGAGCCCTGGCCTTAGCCTAGGGGAGCCAGAGCCTAAGGCCTAGGGGTGCCCTAGCCTGAAGGCTAGGGGAGCCCTGGCCTTAGCCTAGGGGAGCCAGAGCCTAAGGCCTAGGGGTGCCCTAGCCTGAAGGCTAGGGGAGCCCTGGCCTTAGCCTAGGGGAGCAGAGCCTAAGGCCTAGGGGTGCCCTAGCCTGAAGGCTAGGGGAGCCCTGGCCTTAGCCTAGGGAGCCAGAGCCTAAGGCCTAGGGGTGCCCTAGCCTGAAGGCTAGGGGAGCCCTGGCCTTAGCCTAGGGGAGCCTAAGGCCTAGGGGTGCCCTAGCCTGAAGGCTAGGGGAGCCCTGGCCTTAGCCTAGGGGAGCCTAAGGCCTAGGGGTGCCCTAGCCTGAAGGCTAGGGGAGCCCTGGCCTTAGCCTAGGGGAGCCTAAGGCCTAGGGGTGCCCTAGCCTGAAGGCTAGGGGAGCCCTGGCCTTAGCCTAGGGGAGCCTAAGGCCTAGGGGTGCCCTAGCCTGAAGGCTAGGGGAGCCCTGGCCTTAGCCTAGGGGAGCCTAAGGCCTAGGGGTGCCCTAGCCTGAAGGCTAGGGGAGCCCTGGCCTTAGCCTAGGGGAGCCTAAGGCCTAGGGGTGCCCTAGCCTGAAGGCTAGGGGAGCCCTGGCCTTAGCCTAGGGGAGCCTAAGGCCTAGGGGTGCCCTAGCCTGAAGGCTAGGGGAGCCCTGGCCTTAGCCTAGGGGAGCCTAAGGCCTAGGGGTGCCCTAGCCTGAAGGCTAGGGGAGCCCTGGCCTTAGCCTAGGGGAGCCTAAGGCCTAGGGGTGCCCTAGCCTGAAGGCTAGGGGAGCCCTGGCCTTAGCCTAGGGGAGCCTAAGGCCTAGGGGTGCCCTAGCCTGAAGGCTAGGGGAGCCCTGGCCTTAGCCTAGGGGAGCCTAAGGCCTAGGGGTGCCCTAGCCTGAAGGCTAGGGGAGCCCTGGCCTTAGCCTAGGGGAGCCTAAGGCCTAGGGGTGCCCTAGCCTGAAGGCTAGGGGAGCCCTGGCCTTAGCCTAGGGGAGCCTAAGGCCTAGGGGTGCCCTAGCCTGAAGGCTAGGGGAGCCCTGGCCTTAGCCTAGGGGAGCCTAAGGCCTAGGGGTGCCCTAGCCTGAAGGCTAGGGGAGCCCTGGCCTTAGCCTAGGGGAGCCTAAGGCCTAGGGGTGCCCTAGCCTGAAGGCTAGGGGAGCCCTGGCCTTAGCCTAGGGGAGCCTAAGGCCTAGGGGTGCCCTAGCCTGAAGGCTAGGGGAGCCCTGGCCTTAGCCTAGGGGAGCCTAAGGCCTAGGGGTGCCCTAGCCTGAAGGCTAGGGGAGCCCTGGCCTTAGCCTAGGGGAGCCTAAGGCCTAGGGGTGCCCTAGCCTGAAGGCTAGGGGAGCCCTGGCCTTAGCCTAGGGGAGCCTAAGGCCTAGGGGTGCCCTAGCCTGAAGGCTAGGGGAGCCCTGGCCTTAGCCTAGGGGAGCCTAAGGCCTAGGGGTGCCCTAGCCTGAAGGCTAGGGGAGGCCTGGCCTTAGCCTAGGGGAGCCTAAGGCCTAGGGGTGCCCTAGCCTGAAGGCTAGGGGAGCCTGGCCTTAGCCTAGGGGAGCCTAAGGCCTAGGGGTGCCCTAGCCTGAAGGCTAGGGGAGCCCTGGCCTTAGCCTAGGGGAGCCTAAGGCCTAGGGGTGCCCTAGCCTGAAGGCTAGGGGAGCCCTGGCCTTAGCCTAGGGGAGCCTAAGGCCTAGGGGTGCCCTAGCCTGAAGGCTAGGGGAGCCCTGGCCTTAGCCTAGGGGAGCCTAAGGCCTAGGGGTGCCCTAGCCAGAAGGCTAGGGGAGCCCTGGCCTTAGCCTAGGGGAGCCTAAGGCCTAGGGGTGCCCTAGCCAGAAGGCTAGGGGAGCCCTGGCCTTAGCCTAGGGGAGCCTAAGGCCTAGGGGTGCCCTAGCCAGAAGGCTAGGGGAGCCCTGGCCTTAGCCTAGGGGAGCCTAAGGCCTAGGGGTGCCCTAGCCTGAAGGCTAGGGGAGCCCTGGCCTTAGCCTAGGGGAGCCTAAGGCCTAGGGGTGCCCTAGCCTGAAGGCTAGGGGAGCCCTGGCCTTAGCCTAGGGGAGCCTAAGGCCTAGGGGTGCCCTAGCCTGAAGGCTAGGGGAGCCCTCGCCTTAGCCTAGGGGAGCCTAAGGCCTAGGGGTGCCCTAGCCTGAAGGCTAGGGGAGCCCTGGCCTTAGCCTAGGGGAGCCTAAGGCCTAGGGGTGCCCTAGCCTGAAGGCTAGGGGAGCCCAGGCCTTAGCCTAGGGGAGCCTAAGGCCTAGGGGTGCCCTAGCCTGAAGGCTAGGGGAGCCCAGGCCTTAGCCTAGGGGAGCCTAAGGCCTAGGGGTGCCCTAGCCTGAAGGCTAGGGGAGCCCAGGCCTTAGCCTAGGGGAGCCTAAGGCCTAGGGGTGCCCTAGCCTGAAGGCTAGGGGAGCCCTGGCCTTAGCCTAGGGGAGCCTAAGGCCTAGGGGTGCCCTAGCCTGAAGGCTAGGGGAGCCCTGGCCTTAGCCTAGGGGAGCCTAAGGCCTAGGGGTGCCCTAGCCTGAAGGCTAGGGGAGCCCTGGCCTTAGCCTAGGGGAGCCTAAGGCCTAGGGGTGCCCTAGCCTGAAGGCTAGGGGAGCCCTGGCCTTAGCCTAGGGGAGCCTAAGGCCTAGGGGTGCCCTAGCCTGAAGGCTAGGGGAGCCCTGGCCTTAGCCTAGGGGAGCCTAAGGCCTAGGGGTGCCCTAGCCTGAAGGCTAGGGGAGCCCTGGCCTTAGCCTAGGGGAGCCAGAGCCTAAGGCCTAGGGGTGCCCTAGCCTGAAGGCTAGGGGAGCCCTGGCCTTAGCCTAGGGGAGCCAGAGCCTAAGGCCTAGGGGTGCCCTAGCCTGAAGGCTAGGGGAGCCCTGGCCTTAGCCTAGGGGAGCCAGAGCCTAAGGCCTAGGGGTGCCCTAGCCTGAAGGCTAGGGGAGCCCTGGCCTTAGCCTAGGGGAGCCAGAGCCTAAGGCCTAGGGGTGCCCTAGCCTGAAGGCTAGGGGAGCCCTGGCCTTAGCCTAGGGGAGCCAGAGCCTAAGGCCTAGGGGTGCCCTAGCCTGAAGGCTAGGGGAGCCCTGGCCTTAGCCTAGGGGAGCCAGAGCCTAAGGCCTAGGGGTGCCCTAGCCTGAAGGCTAGGGGAGCCCTGGCCTTAGCCTAGGGGAGCCAGAGCCTAAGGCCTAGGGGTGCCCTAGCCTGAAGGCTAGGGGAGCCCTGGCCTTAGCCTAGGGGAGCCAGAGCCTAAGGCCTAGGGGTGCCCTAGCCTGAAGGCTAGGGGAGCCCTGGCCTTAGCCTAGGGGAGCCAGAGCCTAAGGCCTAGGGGTGCCCTAGCCTGAAGGCTAGGGGAGCCCTGGCCTTAGCCTAGGGGAGCCAGAGCCTAAGGCCTAGGGGTGCCCTAGCCTGAAGGCTAGGGGAGCCCTGGCCTTAGCCTAGGGGAGCCAGAGCCTAAGGCCTAGGGGTGCCCTAGCCTGAAGGCTAGGGGAGCCCTGGCCTTAGCCTAGGGGAGCCAGAGCCTAAGGCCTAGGGGTGCCCTAGCCTGAAGGCTAGGGGAGCCCTGGCCTTAGCCTAGGGGAGCCAGAGCCTAAGGCCTAGGGGTGCCCTAGCCTGAAGGCTAGGGGAGCCCTGGCCTTAGCCTAGGGGAGCCAGAGCCTAAGGCCTAGGGGTGCCCTAGCCTGAAGGCTAGGGGAGCCCTGGCCTTAGCCTAGGGGAGCCAGAGCCTAAGGCCTAGGGGTGCCCTAGCCTGAAGGCTAGGGGAGCCCTGGCCTTAGCCTAGGGGAGCCAGAGCCTAAGGCCTAGGGGTGCCCTAGCCTGAAGGCTAGGGGAGCCCTGGCCTTAGCCTAGGGGAGCCAGAGCCTAAGGCCTAGGGGTGCCCTAGCCTGAAGGCTAGGGGAGCCCTGGCCTTAGCCTAGGGGAGCCAGAGCCTAAGGCCTAGGGGTGCCCTAGCCTGAAGGCTAGGGGAGCCCTGGCCTTAGCCTAGGGGAGCCAGAGCCTAAGGCCTAGGGGTGCCCTCGCCTGCAGGCTAGGGGAGCCCTGGCCTTAGCCTAGGGGAGCCAGAGCCTAAGGCCTAGGGGTGCCCTCGCCTGCAGGCTACGGGAGCCCTGGCCTTAGCCTAGGGGAGCCAGAGCCTAAGGCCTAGGGGTGCCCTCGCCTGCAGGCTAGGGGAGCCCTGGCCTTAGCCTAGGGGAGCCAGAGCCTAAGGCCTAGGGGTGCCCTCGCCTGCAGGCTAGGGGAGCCCTGGCCTTAGCCTAGGGGAGCCAGAGCCTAAGGCCTAGGGGTGCCCTCGCCTGCAGGCTAGGGGAGCCCTGGCCTTAGCCTAGGGGAGCCAGAGCCTAAGGCCTAGGGGTGCCCTCGCCTGCAGGCTAGGGGAGCCCTGGCCTTAGCCTAGGGGAGCCAGAGCCTAAGGCCTAGGGGTGCCCTCGCCTGCAGGCTAGGGGAGCCCTGGCCTTAGCCTAGGGGAGCCAGAGCCTAAGGCCTAGGGGTGCCCTCCCTGCAGGCTAGGGGAGCCCTGGCCTTAGCCTAGGGGAGCCAGAGCCTAAGGCCTAGGGGTGCCCTCGCCTGCAGGCTAGGGGAGCCCTGGCCTTAGCCTAGGGGAGCCAGAGCCTAAGGCCTAGGGGTGCCCTCGCCTGCAGGCTAGGGGAGCCCTGGCCTTAGCCTAGGGGAGCCAGAGCCTAAGGCCTAGGGGTGCCCTCGCCTGCAGGCTAGGGGAGCCCTGGCCTTAGCCTAGGGGAGCCAGAGCCTAAGGCCTAGGGGTGCCCTCGCCTGCAGGCTAGGGGAGCCCTGGCCTTAGCCTAGGGGAGCCAGAGCCTAAGGCCTAGGGGTGCCCTCGCCTGCAGGCTAGGGGAGCCCTGGCCTTAGCCTAGGGGAGCCAGAGCCTAAGGCCTAGGGGTGCCCTAGCCTGCAGGCTAGGGGAGCCCTGGCCTTAGCCTAGGGGAGCCTAAGGCCTAGGGGTGCCCTAGCCTGCAGGCTAGGGGAGCCCTGGCCTTAGCCTAGGGGAGCCAGAGCCTAAGGCCTAGGGGTGCCCTAGCCTGAAGGCTAGGGGAGCCCTGGCCTTAGCCTAGGGGAGCCAGAGCCTAAGGCCTAGGGGTGCCCTAGCCTGAAGGCTAGGGGAGCCCTGGCCTTAGCCTAGGGAGCCAGAGCCTAAGGCCTAGGGGTGCCCTAGCCTGAAGGCTAGGGGAGCCCTGGCCTTAGCCTAGGGGAGCCAGAGCCTAAGGCCTAGGGGTGCCCTAGCCTGAAGGCTTGGGGAGCCCTGGCCTTAGCCTAGGGGAGCCAGAGCCTAAGGCCTAGGGGTGCCCTAGCCTGAAGGCTAGGGGAGCCCTGGCCTTAGCCTAGGGGAGCCTAAGGCCTAGGGGTGCCCTAGCCTGAAGGCTAGGGGAGCCCTGGCCTTAGCCTAGGGGAGCCTAAGGCCTAGGGGTGCCCTAGCCTGAAGGCTAGGGGAGCCCTGGCCTTAGCCTAGGGGAGCCTAAGGCCTAGGGGTGCCCTAGCCTGAAGGCTAGGGGAGCCCTGGCCTTAGCCTAGGGGAGCCTAAGGCCTAGGGGTGCCCTAGCCTGAAGGCTAGGGGAGCCCTGGCCTTAGCCTAGGGGAGCCTAAGGCCTAGGGGTGCCCTAGCCTGAAGGCTAGGGGAGCCCTGGCCTTAGCCTAGGGGAGCCTAAGGCCTAGGGGTGCCCTAGCCTGAAGGCTAGGGGAGCCCTGGCCTTAGCCTAGGGGAGCCAGAGCCTAAGGCCTAGGGGTGCCCTAGCCTGAAGGCTAGGGGAGCCCTGGCCTTAGCCTAGGGGAGCCAGAGCCTAAGGCCTAGGGGTGCCCTAGCCTGAAGGCTAGGGGAGCCCTGGCCTTAGCCTAGGGGAGCCAGAGCCTAAGGCCTAGGGGTGCCCTAGCCTGAAGGCTAGGGGAGCCCTGGCCTTAGCCTAGGGGAGCCAGAGCCTAAGGCCTAGGGGTGCCCTAGCCTGAAGGCTAGGGGAGCCCTGGCCTTAGCCTAGGGGAGCCAGAGCCTAAGGCCTAGGGGTGCCCTAGCCTGAAGGCTAGGGGAGCCCTGGCCTTAGCCTAGGGGAGCCAGAGCCTAAGGCCTAGGGGTGCCCTAGCCTGATGGCTAGGGGAGCCCTGGCCTTAGCCTAGGGGAGCCAGAGCCTAAGGCCTAGGCGTGCCCTAGCCTGAAGGCTAGGGGAGCCCTGGCCTTAGCCTAGGGGAGCCAGAGCCTAAGGCCTAGGGGTGCCCTAGCCTGAAGGCTAGGGGAGCCCTGGCCTTAGCCTAGGGGAGCCAGAGCCTAAGGCCTAGGGGTGCCCTAGCCTGAAGGCTAGGGGAGCCCTGGCCTTAGCCTAGGGGAGCCAGAGCCTAAGGCCTAGGGGTGCCCTAGCCTGAAGGCTAGGGGAGCCCTGGCCTTAGCCTAGGGGAGCCAGAGCCTAAGGCCTAGGGGTGCCCTAGCCTGAAGGCTAGGGGAGCCCTGGCCTTAGCCTAGGGGAGCCAGAGCCTAAGGCCTAGGGGTGCCCTAGCCTGAAGGCTAGGGGAGCCCTGGCCTTAGCCTAGGGGAGCCAGAGCCTAAGGCCTAGGGGTGCCCTAGCCTGAAGGCTAGGGGAGCCCTGGCCTTAGCCTAGGGGAGCCAGAGCCTAAGGCCTAGGGGTGCCCTAGCCTGAAGGCTAGGGGAGCCCTGGCCTTAGCCTAGGGGAGCCAGAGCCTAAGGCCTAGGGGTGCCCTAGCCTGAAGGCTAGGGGAGCCCTGGCCTTAGCCTAGGGGAGCCAGAGCCTAAGGCCTAGGGGTGCCCTAGCCTGAAGGCTAGGGGAGCCCTGGCCTTAGCCTAGGGAGCCAGAGCCTAAGGCCTAGGGGTGCCCTAGCCTGAAGGCTAGGGGAGCCCTGGCCTTAGCCTAGGGGAG